>NC_057814.1:292564000-292605518 GCF_018294505.1 Triticum aestivum | reverse complement strand
CCCTAGACCGAATCCCTAATTTCTAGGGATCCTTCTAGCCCCCGCCACCCCTGTCCATTCTCTCCTTCCTCGGAATCTTCCCCGATCCAAAATTCCACCCAACCAGCTAGCTCCTCCCAAGCCTTCCTCGATCATCCATCCACTCCACAAGCCACCCACGAGCTCCCTCACATGGCGCCCTTGTGAACCAGGCCAAGCGGCCGGAGTACCAGGACTCCCCCGCGCCTCGTCGCCGATTGGAACCGTGCCTCCTCTGCCATCCCCGCGCTGGACTCCGCTACTGCCTCCTCAGCGACCCGAGAGCGTTGCCTCCTCTGCTTCGATGCAGGAGGACGACGGCCTCGCTCATGCGCACCTTCAGCGCCAGCTGGGCCGCACCGGTCCGCCGTCCCAAGAACCAGCAGCCGGCTTGCCCTGCTCCTGCCTCCCCCAGATCCGCGTTGCACCGGCGCCCTTCGATTCCCGCACCGCCGGCGAGCATCATCAGGCCCCAGGTCGCGTGGCCATCGCCCTCGCCTTCCCTCTTCTTTCTTCTTTTCCGTTCTGCTCCATCCTCTCTGAAAAATCCCTCTCCCTCTCTTTCTTCAAGTGCACAGGAGGTGCTCCGCCCGTTGCTGCTGTTCGCAGGAGCACCGCTGCCCCGGATCCGCCGTGGCCCTGCTGTTCGCCGAGCTCCCTGCCGCGCCGAAGTCCCGCCGCTTCCCTCGCCTGCGACGACCGTCCCTGCTCTTCCGCGCCAAGCCAGCGGCACCGTGGCCTCGCCTCTGCTTCGAGCAGGCGAAGGAGGCGCGCCAGCCTCGATCCCCTGCCTCCTCTGCTTCGTGGTCGCGTTGACCGCATCGGCCAGATGCGTGCAGCCCAGCAGCCGGCCTGCCCGGCCTCCTCCACCGACTGGGCCATGGCCCATGGTGAGCAGCGCCCAGCCCCTCTTCTGTGCATGTTGGGCCAGCCAGTTTCAGTCCAGTGCATGTTTTTTCCCTGCCTGCGATTTTATCAATTATCCAGAGACAGCAGTTTTTCAGAAAACCCCTTAATGTTCATGCATCAATAATTCACAAACCATGCATCAGAATTAAATAAACTATATATGTAACTTGCTTAGTTTTTCATCTAGTTTCATAATATTCTACTTTCATCTATGTTTAAAATGTTTAAAATGCTGTTTGATTAAATTTGCTTAAATGCCATGTTAAAATGTTTTATTTCATAACTAAATAACCGTAGCTCCGAATTAAATAAACTTTATATGTAAATGGGGTAGAAAAATGCCTAGTTTAACATGGTGCACTCATCTTGCATGTTTAACAACTCTAAAATATGGTTTAGGGCAGAACAGTACCAAATCTAAAATATGCACATGAGGATTTTCCGGAATTGTTGTTTGTTATTTCCGGCCTCATTTAAACTTGCCTAAATAGTTAGTTTACTTATGCTTCACCTCTTTCCATGTTAATCAATATTTAATATTGTTGGGTACATAAACGAGAGAGAACTAAATATTTGATGTGGTGTTTCGTCAATATGCAACTCGTTGCATATTGAGCTCCACTTAATTTGTCGTATTGTTTGTGCACTTTGCCATGCCATGCCTCAGTAAACTGGACATGCATCATACTTGTTTGTGCATCAGGCCATGCTTATGTGATGGTTGTTTACCATGTTGTTTGCTTCTTTCCGGTTGCGCTTCTCCTTGATAGTTCCGGTTACGTTGCGATTGTGAGGATTCGTTCGACTACGTCCGTTTGTCTTCTTCATGGACTCGTTTTTCTTCCTTGCGGGATCTCAGGCAAGATGACCATACCCTCGAAATCACTTCTATCTTTGCTTGCTAGTTGTTCGCTCTATTGCTATGCCGCGCTACCTACCACTTGCTATATCATGCCTCCCATATTGCCATGTCAAGCCTCTAACCCACCTTTCCTAGCAAACCGTTGTTTGGCTATGTTACCGCTTTGCTCAGCCCCTCTTATAGCGTTGCTAGTTGCAGGTGAAGATGAAGATTGCTCCATGTTGGAACATGATGATTTTGGGATATCACAATATCTCTTATTTAATTAATGCATCTATATACTTGGTAAAGGGTGGAAGGCTCGGCCTTATGCCTGGTGTTTTTTTCCACTCTTGCCGCCCTAGTTTCCGTCATACCGGTGTTATGTTCCTTGATTTTGCGTTCCTTACGCGGTTGGGGTTATGGGGCCCCCTTGACAGTTCGCTATCAATAAAACTCCTCCAGCAAGGCCCAACCTTGGTTTTAACATTTGCCACCTAAGCCTTTTTCCCTTGGGTTCTGCAGACTCAAGGGTCATCTTTATTTTACCCCCCGGGCCAGTGCTCCTCTGAGTGTTGGTCCAAACTAGAGCACCGTGCGGGACCGTCCCTTGGCAACTTGGGTTATGTTGGTACCTGTACGCTTAGCTTATCCGGTGTGCCCTGAGAACGAGATATGTGCAGCTCCTATCGGGATTTGTTGGCACAGCGGGCGGTCTTGCTGGTCTTGTTTTACCATTGTCGAAATGTCTTGTAACCGGGATTCCGAGTCTGATCGGGTCTTCCCGGGAGAAGGAATATCCTTCGTTGATCGTGAGAGCTTGTGATGGGCTAAGTTGGGACACCCCTGCAGGGTATAAACTTTCGAGAGCCGTGCCCGCGGTTATGTGGCAGATGGGAATTTGTTAATTTCCGGTTGTAGAGAAATTGACACTTGACTTTATTAAAATGCATCAACCGCGTGTGTAGCCGTGATGGTATCTTTTCGGCGAAGTCCGGGAAGGGAACACGGTTCTTGTCTTATGGTTGTGCGTAAGTAGTTTCAGGATCACTTCTTGATCACTTCTAGCTTCTCGACCATTGAGTTGCTTCTCTTCTCTCTCTTATTTGCGTATGTTAGCCACCATATTTGCTTAGTGCTTGCTGCAGCTCCACCTCATTACCCCATCCTTCCTATAAGCTTAAATAGTCTTGATCTCACGGCTGTGAGATTGCTGAGTCCTCGTGACTCACAGATTCTACCAAAACAGTTATAGGTGCCGATGATACCAGTGCAGGTGACGCAACCGAGCTCAAGTGGGAGCTCGAGGAGGACCTTTGATCGTTTCTATGTTTCGTTTCCTGATGATGAGTAGTGGAGCCCAGTTGGGACGATCAGGGATCTAGCATTTGGGGTTGTCTTCTTTTATTTTGGTTCCGTAGTCAGACCTTGATTATACTATGATGATGTATGTTTAATTCATGTATTGTGTGAAGTGGCGATTGTAACCCAACTCTTTATCCCTTTCTTATTCAGTACATGGGATTGTGTGAAGATGACCCTTCTTGTGACAAAACCACCATGTGGTTATGCCTCTAAATCATGCCTCGACACGTGGGAGATATAGCCGCATCGTGGGTGTTACAAGTTGGTAATCAGAGCCATCCCCGACTTAGGAGCCCCCTGCTTGATCGAATTGCTGACGTTGTTGAGTCTAGAACAAAATGTTTTGAGTCTTAGGATTATATATATCGGAGAGTAGGATTCTTTTACTCCTCAGTCTCTTCCTCGCTGTGGTGAGGCCTCCTGATGTAGATGTTTTGACTTTCCTCTCCTGAAATTTCACTAAATTTTTCTTGGATCACGCGGGTATCTTGGAATCGTTCTGATGGTTTTGTGATGAGAACATTGTACTTGGTGCCTCCTGACATTTAGGGGTTGTGGCAGTGTTCTGGGGAGTTGAGCTCCGAGGTGTTGTCGTCACAATTTTATCGTTGCAGTTCTGGAATACCTGAGTTTCGCCGACATCGAAAATTTCTTTTATGCAGTTGTTGGTGAGAGCACCTCGACGCCACCCAGTACTGGGGCGGGAGTTCGGGAGTATTGCCATAGCTCGTATAACGGATGCTTTTCGAAGGTTGAGGTACACGATTTCCGGAGTTTTCTTGGTTATGTGTTGACGGATGGATACAACTGGATCTAGGGATTGTTAGTTTGGGTGAGATATATTGCGTCCCCTGTATCCCCAACACCAGATTGCATAACCAGAAAGTTTCGGGAGTTTATAAGTGGGAATTCAAGTATCTCGTAGGATATCTTTCCAACACACACATGATACGATATGGGATCTATCATATGTTTGTTTCCGGCTTATTCTGCAAGCCAAATCCTTTGTTTTGTTTTGAGTTATGGTATTCAAGTTTCTTCAATGTCAAGTGTTGATTCCATACCTTTTCTAAACAGTGTTCTCATATTTCTATGGGTGTACTAATCCTTCTTGATCACTGAGGTTGTCATGTCAACTCTTTTCCAACCGACGTGCTTCTCTTCAAGTGGATCCGATCATTCCAACATTCGCAAGATCAATTCTAAGCTTTTTCTCAACGGTGTTCGTTTCATCCGACCCAAGTTGCCTTTGTTTTCCCACCCTCCCACCTTTTTCTTCAAGGACTCAGATTTCTTAATCAAGTATCCTTTTTATTGATGCGTAGTCTCTTCATTCTTTTCTTTCAATGTTCTTATCCGGTGATTTCCCATGAAGATACTAACGGAGCTTCAAGTTTATTATTCTTCGTTCTTTTTCTTCTCCGGTGGATTCAATTCAAGCTTTGTCGATCATAACCTTTCATCGTTTCAAATGTGTTCTCATGCCGGTGCACCTCTTAATCATCCACCTCTTGCTATTCATGTTTATCTGGAGTGCTGAAGGTATCCCAGAGGATTCATGTTTCTATTCTTAATCCTTTCTAGCTATTTCGAGGTCTTACCTTATTCAAGCCATTTAATTGAACCGGCACAATCTCTCTTTTAAATTGTTCAATGGTGTATCTTTTGAGTGGGCCCTAACCCACAGGTCTTTTCCCCAGGATCTTACCTAACTCTTCTAATTTTTCTGGAGTTATTCCCAAATTCTTCTCAAAGTGTGACGTAAGAATGAATTGTCATCCGTCATATGTCTTTCTCCAAGATCTTTCAAATTCTTTCATCATTGATTCAACCTTTTTATTCTTCATTCCGGAGTGTCTCAACAAATCATGGTGGTGTTTCTCGTCGTCATTCTCGGATTTTGAAGACCGAAGAAGAGTTCCTCTTAAATCCTTGCACGTTCTCTTAAAGATTCATGGTTCTAGCGTTATACCATCCTCTCATAATTGTTTTTGATTGTGAGAATTCTTTTCACCCATCTGGAGCAATTCAGGAGTCTTTTTAGTTTGACTCTCCGGAGCCATCATCTCAGAATTATTCATTCCAGCTTTCAGCTCTCGTTCTCCAAATCTTACCGGTGCATCATTCAAGTATTCTCTAATCAGCTCGTGATCTCTTCGTTCATTTGTATCTAAATTCTCTCAAGTATCTTCGTTCTTTTTCTAATTCGTCCTGGTGTTTCGCTATCTTTTCTTTGTTCATTTTCAATTCTTACGGTGGTTCATCATGTCACATTTCTTCTCCGAATGATCTATCTGGCAGAAGTTGGCATTTTCTTCTCCATTCCTTATTCCAATGATCTATCTTCTATTTCTTCTTCCGGAGGCATTGTGATGTTGCTCTCTTCGACCCATCTTCTTGTTTTGTCAAGATCATGTTCTTTCCTCGCTTATCCATTTAACCGGAGTGTTGTGTCACCTCTTCAATTTCTTTTCTTCTTTTCAAGTTTTCCTTCTCTTTTCAACCGGAGTGCTGTCCAAATTCTATCATTCTTGTTCCTTAGCTATCACGTTATACCGGTGGTTTCATATTCTCTTTGATCCGTTAAGCTCTTGTTTCATGTCTTTCAACCTACAAGGTTCTCACAATGTTCCTTGTTCCTCTTTGACAACGGAGTGTTTTCAACTTCTTGCATCTCTGTTGGATTCCTTCTTTCAATTTTGCCAACCTCTCAAGGTTCGTTGGTTTCACTTTTTGTCAAAGAAGCAACTTTGTTTTACCTCTTCCTCTTCCGCTTTTCTCCGGTGCCATCCTAGATCTCGGGACGAGATCCTCTTGTAGCGGTGGAGTGTTGTAACGCCCCAGGGCCGACGCTGCAGACGCCTTCCATGTTTTTCATTGTCATGTGTTTCGTTTGTTTGTTGCATTTCATCATCGCATCATGCGCATTGCATTCACATGTTTTCTTAAAACTTACACCCGTTCATAGTTGCCGCGTTCCCCTTACCTTCGTTGACCGTTCCGAGACCAACCATGTTTTCGGTTCCCTCTTGTCAAGCCACCTAACCTCTCTCGTCAGCTCGCGGCCCCCTCGCATGTGCGTCCAAAACATCCCCGAACCCAATCCGGACTATCTTTACCGTCGCCTCCATATAATCTCCAAACATCCCTAAAATATAATTGGTTCTTTGTTGGACTCCTCTAACCTATTTATTCCGGGCCGTCTGATTTCGATCGGAGGGACTAGATCGTCCTTAATCTAACTCACTCACTATATATATATATATATATATATATATATATATATTAGCCTATTACCTAGACCGAATCCCTAATTTCTAGGGATCCTACTAGCCACCGCCACCGCTGTCCATTCTCTCCTTCCTCAGGATCTTCCTCGATCCAAAATTCCACCCAACCAGCTAGCTCCTCCCAAGCCTTCCTCGATCATCCATCCACTCCACCAGCCACCCACGAGCTCCCTCACATGGCGCCCTTGTGCATCGGGCCAAGCCGCCGGAGTACCAGGACTCCCCCGCGCCTCGTCGCCGATTGGAACCGTGCCTCCTCTGCCGTCCCCGTGCTGGACTCCGCTGCTGCCTCCCCAGCGACCCGAGAGCATTGCCTCCTCTGCTTCGATGCAGGAGGACGACGACCTCGCTCGTGCGCACCTTCAGCGCCAGCTGGGCCGCGCCGGTCCGCCGTCCCAAGGCCAAGCAGCCGGCTTGCCCTGCTCCTGCCTCCCCCAGATCAGCGTTGCGCCGGTGCCCTTCGGTTCCCGCACCGCCGGTGAGCATCATCAGGCCCCAGGTCGCGTGGCCATCGCCCTCGCCTTCCCTCTTCTTTCTTCTTTTCCGTTCTGCTCCATCCTCTCTGAAAAATCCCTCTCCCTCTCTTTCTTCAAGTGCATAGGAGGTGCTCCGCCCGTTGCTGCTGTTCGCAGGAGCACTGGCGCCCCGGATCCGCCGTGGCGCTGCCGTCCGCCGAGCTCCCTGCCGCGCCGAAGTCCCGCCGATTCCCTCGCCTGCGACGACCGCCCCTGCTCTTCCGCGCCAAGCCAGCGGCGCCGTGGCCTCGCCTCTGCTTCGAGCAGGCGAAGGAGGCGCGCGAGCCTCGATCCCTTGCCTCCTCTGCTTCGTGGTCGCGTTGACCGCATCGGCCAGATGCATGCAGCCCAGCAGCCGGCCTGCCGGCCTCCTCCACCGTCTGGGCCATGGCCCATGGTGAGCAGCGCCCAGCCCCTCTTCTATGCATGTTGTGCTAGCCAGTTTCAGCCCAGTGCATGTTTTTTTCCCTGCCTGCGATTTTATCAATTATCCAGAGACTGCAGTTTTTCAGAAAACCCTTTAATGTTCATGCATCAATAATTCACAAACCACGCATCAGAATTGAATAAACTATATATGTAACTTGCTTAGTTTTTCATCTAGTTTCATAATATGCTACTTTCATCTATGTTTAAAATGCTGTTTGATTAAATTTGCTTAAATGCCATGTTAAAATGTTTTATTTCATAACTAAATAACCGTAGCTCCGAATTAAATAAACTTTATATGTAAATGGGGTAGAAAAATACCTAGTTTAACATGGTGCACTCATCTTGCATGTTTAACAATTCTAAAATACGGTTTAGGGCAGAACAGTACCAAATCTAAAATATGCACATGAGGATTTTCCGGAATTGTTGTTTGTTATTTCCGGCCTCATTTAAACTTGCCTAAATAGTTAGTTTACTTATGCTTCACCTCTTTCCATGTTAACCAACATTTAATATTGTTGGGTACATAAACGAGAGAGAACTAAATATTTGATATGGTGTTTCGTCAATATGCAACTCGTCGCATATTGAGCTCCACTTAATTTGTAGTATTGTTTGTGCACTTTGCCATGCCATGCCTCATTAAACTGGACATGCATCATACTTGTTTGTGCATCATGCCATGCTTATGTGATGGTTGTTTACCATGTTGTTTGCTTCTTTCCGGTTGCGCTTCTCCTTGATAGTTCCGGTTACGTTGCGATTGTGAGGATTCGTTCGACTACGTCCGTTTGTCTTCTTCATGGACTCGTTTTTCTTCCTTGCGGGATCTCAGGCAAGATGACCATACCCTCGAAATCACTTCTATCTTTGCTTGCTAGTTGTTCGCTCTATTGCTATGCCGCGCTACCTACCACTTGCTATATCATGCCTCCCATATTGCCATGTCAAGCCTCTAACCCACCTTTCCTAGCAAACCGTTGTTTGGCTATGTTACCGCTTTGCTCAGCCCCTCTTATAGCGTTGCTAGTTGCAGGTGAAGATGAAGATTGCTCCATGTTGGAACATGATGATTTTGGGATATCACAATATCTCTTATTTAATTAATGCATCTATATACTTGGTAAAGGGTGGAAGGCTCGGCCTTATGCCTGGTGTTTTTTTCCACTCTTGCCGCCCTAGTTTCCGTCATACCGGTGTTATGTTCCTTGATTTTGCGTTCCTTACGCGGTTGGGGTTATGGGGCCCCCTTGACAGTTCGCTATCAATAAAACTCCTCCAGCAAGGCCCAACCTTGGTTTTAACATTTGCCACCTAAGCCTTTTTCCCTTGGGTTCTGCAGACTCAAGGGTCATCTTTATTTTACCCCCCGGGCCAGTGCTCCTCTGAGTGTTGGTCCAAACTAGAGCACCGTGCGGGACCGTCCCTTGGCAACTTGGGTTATGTTGGTACCTGTACGCTTAGCTTATCCGGTGTGCCCTGAGAACGAGATATGTGCAGCTCCTATCGGGATTTGTTGGCACAGCGGGCGGTCTTGCTGGTCTTGTTTTACCATTGTCGAAATGTCTTGTAACCGGGATTCCGAGTCTGATCGGGTCTTCCCGGGAGAAGGAATATCCTTCGTTGATCGTGACAGCTTGTGATGGGCTAAGTTGGGACACCCCTGCAGGGTATAAACTTTCGAGAGCCATGCCCGCGGTTATGTGGCAGATGGGAATTTGTTAATGTCCGGTTGTAGAGAACTTGACACTTGACTTAATTAAAATGCATCAACCGCGTGTGTAGCCGTGATGGTCTCTTTTCGGTGGAGTCCGGGAAGTGAACACGGTTCTTGTGTTATGGTTGTGCGTAAGTAGTTTCAGGATCACTTCTTGATCACTTCTAGCTTCTCGACCGTTGCATTGCTTCTCTTCTCGCTCTTATTTGCGTATGTTAGCCACCATATTTCCTTAGTTCTTGCTGCAGCTCCACCTCATTACCCCATCCTTCCTATAAGCTTAAATAGTCTTGATCTCGCGGGTGTGAGATTGCTGAGTACTCGTGACTCACAGATTCTACCAAAACAGTTGCAGGTGCCGACGATACCAGTGCAGGTGACGCAACCGAGCTCAAGTGGGAGCTCGAGGAGGACCTTTGATCGTTTCTATGTTTCGTTTCCTGATGATGAGTAGTGGAGCCCAGTTGGGACGATCGGGGATCTAGCATTTGGGGTTGTCTTCTTTTATTTTGGTTCCGTAGTCGGACCTTGATTGTACTCTGATGATGTATGTTTAATTCATGTATTGTGTGAAGTGGCCATTGTAAGCCAACTCTTTATCCCTTTCTTATTCAGTACATGGGATTGTGTGAAGATGACCCTTCTTGCGACAAAACCACCATGCGGTTATGCCTCTAAAACATGCCGCGACACGTGGGATATATAGCCGCATCGTGGGTGTTACAAGTTGGTAATCAGAGCCATCCCCAACTTAGGAGCCCCCTGCTTGATCGAGTCGCTGACATTGTTGAGTCTAGAACAAAATGTTTTGAGTCTTAGGATTATATATATCGGAGAGTAGGATTCTTTTACTCCTCAGTCCCTTCGTCGCTCTGGTGAGGCCTCCTGACGTAGATGTTTTGACTTTCCTCTGCTCAAATTTCACTAAATTGTTTTTAGGATCACGCGGGTATCTTGGAATCGTTCCGATGGTTTTGTGACGAGAGCATTGTTCTTGGTGCCTCCTGACATTTAGGGGTTGTGGTAGTGTCCCGGGGAGTTGAGCTCCGAGGTGTTGTCGTCACAATTTTATCGTTGCAGTTCTGGAATACCTGAGTTTCGCCGACATCGAAAATCTCTTTTATGCAGTTGTTGGTGAGATCACCTCGACGCCACCCAGTACTGGAGCGGGAGTTCGGGAGCATTGCCATAGCTTGTATAACGGATGCTTTTCGAAGGTTGAGGTACACGATTTCCGGAGTTTTCTTGGTTATGTGTTGACGGATGGATACAACTGGATCTAGGGATTGTTAGTTTGGGTGAGATTTATTGCGTCCCCTGTATCCCCAACACCAGATTGCATAACCAGAAAGTTTCGGGAGTTTATAAGTGAGAATTCAAGTATCTCGTAGGATATCTTTCCAACACACACATGATACGATATGGGATCTATCATATGTTTGTTTCCGGCTTATTCTACAAGCCAAATCCTTTGTTTTGTTTTGAGTTGTAGTATTCGAGTTGCTTCAATGTCAAGTGTTGATTCCATACCTTTTCTAAACGGTGTTCTCATATTTCTATGGGAGTACTAATCCTTCTTGATCACTGAGGTTGTCATGTCAACTCTTTTCCAACCGACGTGCTTCTCTTCAAGTGGATCCGATCATTCCAACATTTGCAAGATCAATTCTAAGCTTTTTCTCAATGGTGTTCGTTTCATCCGACCCAAGTTGCCTTTGTTTTCCCACCCTCCCACCCTTTTCTTCAAGGACTCAGAATTCTTAATCAAGTATCCATTTTATTGATGCGAAGTCTCTTCATTCTTTTCTTTCAATGTTCTTATCCGGTGATTTCCCATGAAGATACTAACGGAGCTTCAAGTTTATTATTCTTTGTTCTTTTTCTTCTCCGGTGGATTCAATTCAAGCTTTGTCGATCATATCCTTTCATCGTTTCAAATGTTTTCTCATGCCGGTGCACCTCTTAATCATCCACCTCTTGCTATTCATGTTTATCTGGAGTGCTGAAGGTATCCCAGAGGATTCATGTTTCTATTCTTAATCCTTTCTAGCTATTTCGAGGACTTACCTTATTCAAGCCATTTAGTTGAACCGGCGCAATCTCTCTTTTAAATCGTTCAACGGTGTATCTTTTGAGTGGGCCCTAACCCATAGGTCTTTTCCCCAGGATCTTACCTGACTCTTCTAATTTTTCCGGTGTTATTCCCAAGTTCTTCTCAAAGTGTGACGTAAGAATGAATTGTCATCCGTCATATGTCTTTCTCCAAGATCTTTCAAATTCTTTCATCATTGATTCAACCTTTTTATTCTTCATTCCGGAGTGTCTCAACAAATCATGGTGGTGTTTCTCGTCGTCATTCTCGGATTTTAAAGACCGAAGAAGAGTTCCTCTTAAATCCTTGCACGTTCTCCTAAAGATTCATGGTTCTAGCGTTATACCATCCTCTCATAATTGTTTTTGATTGTGAGAATTCTTTTCACCCATCTGGAGCAATTCAGGAGTCTTTTTAGTTTGACTCTCCGGAGCCATCATCTCAGAATTATTCATTCCAGCTTTCAGCTCTCGTTCTCCAAATCTTACCGGTGCATCATTCAAGTATTCTCTAATTAGCTCGTGATCTCTTCGTTCATTTGTATCTAAATTCTCTCAAGTATCTTCGTTCTTTTTCTAATTCGTCCTGGTGTTTCGCTATCTTTTCTTTGTTCATTTTCAATTCTTACGGTGGTTCGTTCAAGAGTTCTCTTCCTTGGTTATCATATCAATTCATTCGTTCTTTCCAATCCTACCGGCGGATTGTTGAAGAATTTTCTCAAGTTTGCGCTATATCTCTCTTAATCCTTTCTATGAGAATAAGTAGTATGCCAAATCCGTTGGTTGTCATCAATTTAAATTGGTGAAGGATATGCATAACATAATTCTTATTATGGTTTCATCCAAGTGATCTAGTTCCTTCTTTCCAGAGTTGTTCATCATGTCACATTTCTAAGGTTCGAGATGCTTCATCTTTTTGTTTTCCGGAGTTCCAAGCTTTCTGCATTATCTCGTCGCGAAGCTCCATCTAAATCATTGCAAGGCTTCACCTT
This sequence comes from Triticum aestivum, assembly GCF_018294505.1. Classification (NCBI taxonomy): domain Eukaryota; kingdom Viridiplantae; phylum Streptophyta; class Magnoliopsida; order Poales; family Poaceae; genus Triticum; species Triticum aestivum. Next base: position 292,593,348 of record NC_057814.1, on the reverse strand, counting down.
GTGTTTTCAACTTTTCTTTCTTTTTATCACCCTTTATTACCGAGTTCTTCATGGAGGCTCTACATGGTGGTTCGTGAAGGGTTCCTTTCATTCTTCAAGTGTTCTTCAAGAATTCTCTCGAAGCTAAGATCCGCCAAGCTATACTCTAAAATAAACATGGTGTTCAACACATGTTTTGTCTTGAGGAGTTCAAGCATTCTTCAGCTTGCATTCCGAAGTGCAATTCTTTCTACCTTATCATTTGAGGTGGTGTTATGTCATTCTTGACAATTTTCTTTCATGTTTCATGATTCACAAGTTGTCAAGAATGAGATATTTAAACCCATCATTTTCTTCCTTGGAGTTATCTTGGTATAGATTTCACCAAAAGCTTTCCCTAAGGAATGTTGCTATTGTGGTGTTATCCCAATGTTCCAAGTTATCTCTCTATCACCTTGGTGGGAGAAGTGTTTCATCTCACTGGTGTTATCAATTATATTATTTGTTTTCGTTAGTGGCAGAATTGCAACTCAAATTTTGAGGTCTTTTCCATAAGCCCACTACAAGCTTATCCTTTCGTTGTTGGTTTTCCAACGACTCCGTTCTAACCTTCTTGGAAGTGTGCTTTCCAAGATCATTTGTGGCAGAAGTTGGCATTTTCTTCTCCATTCCTTATTCCAATGATCTATCTTCTATTTCTTCTTCCGGAGGCATTGTGATGTTGCTCTCTTCGACCCATCTTCTTGTTTTGTCAAGATCATGTTCTTTCCTCGCTTATCCATTTAACCGGAGTGTTGTGTCACCTCTTCAATTTCTTTTCTTCTTTTCAAGTTTTCCTTCTCTTTTCAACCGGAGTGCTGTCCAAATTCTATCATTCTTGTTCCTTAGCTATCACGTTATACCGGTGGTTTCATATTCTCTTTGATCCGTTAAGCTCTTGTTTCATGTCTTTCAACCTACAAGGTTCTCACAATGTTCCTTGTTCCTCTTTGACAACGGAGTGTTTTCAACTTCTTGCATCTTTGTTGGATTCCTTCTTTCAATTTTGCCAACCTCTCAAGGTTCGTTGGATTCACTTTTTGTCAAAGAAGCAACTTTGTTTTACCTCTTCCTCTTCCGCTTTTCTCCGGTGCCATCCTAGATCTCGGGACGAGATCCTCTTGTAGCGGTGGAGTGTTGTAACGCCCCAGGGCCGACGCTGCAGACGCTTTCCATGTTTTTTGTTGTTGGTCATGTGTTTCGTTTGTTTGTTGCATTTCATCATCGCATCATGCGCATTGCATTCACATGTTTTCTTAAAACTTGCACCCGTTCATAGTTGCCGCGTTCCCCTTGCCTTCGTTGACCGTTCCGAGACCAACCGTGTTTTCGGTTCCCTCTTGTCAAGCCACCTAACCTCTCTCGTCAGCTCGCGGCCCCCTCGTGTGTGCGTACAAAACTTCCCCGAACCCGAACTGGACTATCGTTACCATCGCGTCCAAATCATCTCCAAACATCCCTAAAATATCATTGGTTCTTTGTTGGACTCCTCTAACCTATTTATTCTGGGCCGTCTGATTTCGATCGGAGGGACTAGATCGTCCTTAATCTAACTCACTCGCTATATATATATTAGCCTATTCCCTAGACCCAATCCCTAATTTCTAGGGATCCTCCTAGCCGCCGCCACCCCCTGTCCATTCTCTCCTTCCTCGGGATCTTCCCCGATCCAAAATTCCACCCAACCAGCTAGCTCCTCCCAAGCCTTCCTCGATCATCCATCCACTCCACCAGCCACCCACGAGCTCCCTCACATGGCGCCCTTGTGCATCGGGTCAAGCCGCCGGAGTATGTCACGACCGGTTTTTCAATAAAATAATTATTGAGAGACCAATCCCTTTGACGGACCAGCGAGGAAGAATTCCTTCTCACTGGTAGACAATATCTTGGTCACAGAAGAAAAATACCAGGAGTACTAAATATAATACAAGGTTGAGCAGAGACTGCCCAACAATTTATTACATGCACGCCGCTAAAACAAGACGGCGGATAGGGTGGCAAACTACTAACTCACGATAATAACAGTGGTGGAAATATCATCGCGAAGCGAGTGATATTATTCCAGAAGACTACAACTCTTCGAGCGTCGGAGTGAGGCTCGAGAAGACTTATTGCGGGTGGCGGAAGCGTATACAATACAAGTGACCAATATCCGGGATCGCGCAGGACTGACTGGGACTCCTCTAGGCATCGGACGCGCTATCAAACTCTTCATCCAAGAGATCGCCTTCGTCAACATCTGGCCAAATCAACAAGCCAGGTGAGTACTATGAAAGTACTCGCAAGACAGTTCGGACATAAGACATAACAAATGCAAACATGAAGCATATGAACAAGTTAACCCGTGCGATCAGACATAGAGATAATAAATACTGGGTGCCAAGCGAGGGTCTGAATGACGCCTCGAGCGGAAACTGCAGAATAGTAATACTGGTGCCAAACGAGTGTCTGAAAGACACCTCGAGCGGAAAATGCGGAATAATAATACAGGTGCCAAACGAGTGTCTGAAAGACTCCTCGAGCGGAAAATGCGGAATAATAATACAGGTGCCAAACGAGTGTCTGAAAGACTCCTCGAGCGGAAAATGCGGAATAATAATGCCACAGTCGGGCGTCGAGGCGACACCACATAAAGGGCTTATAACAGGAAATAAAGAGAGTGCATGCCACAATCGGACGTCTGGGCGACATCACATAAAGGGCTTATATTTAAAGTAAGAAACAAGAACACGCCACAGTCGGACGTCTGCGCGACGTCACATAAAGGGCTTATATCACAGCTCAATAATACAATCGTTCGGGAACATAAATTATCACAAGCATGCGACAAATATAAAGTTAGTCCATCCACAGGAATAACAATAAAACTGGATTTACCACTTGAGCTTGTTCACCGGGGACAGGTTTTTCACACGGATAGATATGGATATAATGTTTACACTACTTGATCATGGATACGATGATTTGGAAAGAATTGACTCTGCAGAGTTTGTACTTAATCACAGCCAACGGATTTCAGTAGTCACGGGGACTAGTTCCGTCTACGGTGTTTTGGAAGAAACACGTCTAACCAGTACACACCCAATTCAACCATCCGAAGCCAGGGATCACCCTCGGCAACATTCAAGAAAAACCTTGAGACGGGGAGGCTACAACCTCGCGTAGCATGGGATCAAATTTCTATACGCGCGCTCTAAGGGGGTGCCCCCCCTCTCGGTCCCAACCGGAAACACCCATGCCCCCTGACCGGATGACTGGCTTTAATCCTGGGCCAAGGTACCATCATCCCGGCCTCTCTGTTTGGTGTGTACACGGAAAGAGGTTACCAACGTACTAAACCGCATCCTGGCAATGAGACATGTGGTAGCACGGAAAGGGGAAAGAACGGTAACGTGGCTCCAACCACGTTAACGTCGGAGGAAGTCGGATGACGCAAGGCTGGTATGCTACAACAGTACCACCTTGCTGCCCTTAATGTCACCACATGATTTGGCCATCTCTCATCAGAGATCATCGCAACTTTGGAACATGCGGGAAAAGAACGATAACGTGGCTCCAACCACGTTAACGTCGGAGAAATTCGGATGACACAAGGCTGGTATGCTACAACAGTACCACCTTGCTGCCCTTCATGTCACCACATGATTAGGCCATCTCTCATCAGAGATCATCGTGACTTTGGAACAACCGGGTCGTTGCCTTACAAGCAACGAGGTATTTACCGACACTCATATGCCACGCACAAACTCTCACGTGAACATGTAAAACACCTGTCATATCAAATGTTCAAAACATGCTTGCCTGGTTCGGAGAAGTCGGAGTCTAGCTCGGCGAAGTTCGCGGCTCCTTCACCTCTTCCGGAACCTACGGCAATCACGAAACGGGTACTAACGTGAAAACCAACACTTGCATAGAAACTTTTCCAAATAATTTTCAAATAAATCCCATAAAAAACTAGACAAAATTTGAAGATTGTCAGAAAAAGAATCACTCAAAAATTCCTTTTTATTAAAAAGTTATAAAGGTTTCTGTCCAGGGACTTATCTGTAATGAAACAGAAAAGTTCCAGGGTTTTAACTGAGAAAACAGAAAACGCTTCGGTTGGGAATGCATAAGCGCAAAGGAGAAAACGTATTTGCCCGAAGGCGCCAACAGAAAACGGTTCGGAGGAGAATAGAATAGAGGCTGACAGGCGGGGTCCACCTGTCAGGTTTAAAAAGCTCGCCGGCGCCCGAAGACTGCGGTGGACGCCGGCGTCGAACCACGGCGAGTTAGGAGAAACGGAGGGTACCAAGAGCTTCAGCGTCTTCTTCCGCGTCGGTGGGTGGTGGACTCGTCCAACGGGGAGCACCACGTCGACGGCGACACTATCTCCGGCGGACGGCGGCTCGGGTGAGGATGGGGGACTCCGGTGGAGGGCTGCAAACTACGAATTGAGGCGCGGGTCAGAACGAGGGATGCAAGGTGAAGCTACTAGCAAGAGAATGGAGGCGGAGGAGCGCACACGGGGGCGAATCGGGCTGGATCCCGTGGCGGGTCGCGGCGGCCGGAGTCGAGGAAGGGGACCTCCTCGGGGCTCTACCAGTGGCTAGGCTTGCTCTAGGGGGAGTGCAGGGATGGTGGGTGCTCGAGTTGAAGCTCGGGGCCTCTATTTATAGGCAGATCGACGGGGTGGCCATGAACGGAGAATCTCCGGCGAGCGATTACGGCGGAGCAGTGGATTGGCAGGAGGTTTGAGTGGCCAGGCAGCATCAGTGGAGGTTACTGGAGTCGTTTCACAGCTAAACGGGGTCGGTCTTGGCGTAATGGCGTCGGTCCACGGTGAGGTGACCGCACGGGCTCAACGGCGGTAGAGAGCGTGCTCCGCGCCTTGCGGTTCACGACGAGAGCGGCAGCGCGTTCGGGGGAGTGGAAGGCCACGCGGCGAGCTCCGGTGGTTTGGGCGGCGCTGGGTGGCGTCGTCGGCGCCGTGTCTCCCGCTGGCGTCCGCAAAGCCGCCGCCGGCGTCGGTCACGGGGCGGCGCACCTTCTGCTACTCGTCGCTGACGCCCGCAAGGCGCCAGGCGTTCGTGCGGTGCAGGAACAAGAGGGCGGGGACGAGGAGCAAGGCGACGCGGTGGTACTGGCGAGATCGATGTCCTTCTCCGAAGAAAACGACAGCAAGCCACTGAGATACAGACAGTGCACTGCAGGTGTTCGACAGGAGGATTTTGCAATGAGATAAATTTTTCTGGAGCTGTAACTTGGTGAGGTGACCACTCCATGCACCCAGAGGCTGCCTGATTTTACTTGGAATTTTTGGAGAAGGTTTTGAATGAATTTCACCAAATTTGACAAATCTGGTCCAAACTTGCAGCAGGTGTAGTTTGAAAAATTTGAACTGAAGCTCAGTGGATCTTCATGGTTCTGGGTTGGGGGTTCAAAGGACTAGGAGGGGAAAAAGGTTTGGGGGCAAAAATCAAGACAGAAAGTGGAGTTCCTTTGCAAATCTCCAAGTGCTAGAAAAGAAGGCAGAAATTTATTTGAATAGAATATAAATGGAAATAATCACATGGGGAGGTTCAACTTGCTGGATTTGATGCAAATCATGATCCAAAGGTGAGGAAAGGGTTAGGAGAGGGGATTTGCACTAAGGCCATGGCAAGAAGGAATTGTTGAAAGTGGCAAAGGATTTTCCAAAAGCCATAGTGCAAATTTCAAGGAGATTTTCAAAAGTCATTTCCCAAGTGAAAATATTTTGTCTTGAGTCCAAGTGAAAAGCAAGGACCTCCAAGACCAAAGACAGATCTTGGTTGAATCCAAATAAAACTTTTGCCATAAATAAAAATATTTGAGAGTGAGAGTTCTCTTGAAGAAAAATTTAAATCACTCCCCTCAAGTCAAATAAAAATCTTTAAAAAAATCCAAATAAAAAAAAACTTGGGTGTCACAACACCTACCCCCTTAGGAAAAATCTCGTCCTCAAGATTTCTGCTGATCCTCAAATAGATATGGATGTTCTGCCCGAAGGAAATCTTCCCTTTCCCATGTAGCTTCATCCTTAGTGTGGTTGCTCCACTGAACCTTGAAAAACTTTGTCGTTTTCTGACGGGTCCTCCGTTCAGACTCTTCTAAAATCTTTACTGGCCTTTCTCTGTAGGTGAGATCTGGTTGCATATCAATGTCCTCATGAGGTACATGCTTTTCTGGGTTGCTCACACATTTTTCTTAACTGTGAGACGTGGAACACGTCATGGACGTCTGACAGCTCCTTGGGTAGGTCTAGTTGGTAGGCTACCGTGCCTCTTCGTGCCTTTACACAAAATGGTCGAATGAATCTTGGGGCTAGCTTCCCCTTAATTTTGAACCGTTGTAGACCCCTCATAGGAGATACTCGGAGGTATACGGAATCACCGGGTTCAAAGCTGACCTCACGGTGCTTCTGATCATAGTAGCTCTTTTGGCGGCTCTGTGCTGTCTTGAGTCTGTCCCTGATCTGCTTAACTTTCTCCTCGGCCCCTTTAAGCATGTCTGGGCCGAAGATACGGCTGTCACCTGTTTCTGACCAATTTAGTGGGGTACGACACCTTCGTCCGTACAACGCTTCAAAGGGTGCCATTTGCAAGCTGGCTTGGTAACTGTTGTTGTAAGAAAATTCGGCATACGGCAAACTCTCTTCCCAACTGGATCCATAGGTGAGCACACAGGCTCTTAGCATATCCTCTAGGATCTGGTTCACACGTTCCGTCTGTCCATCAGTCTGAGGGTGGTATGCTGTACTGAAAGCTAGTTGTGTGCCCAGAGCTTGTTGTAGGTGATCCCAAAATTTGGAGACAAATTGGGTGCCTCGGTCTGATATTATAGTCTTTGGGACTCCGTGCAAGCAAACTATACGGGAGAGATAAAGTTTTGCCAGTCTTTGTGTGGAGTAGGTAGTCTTCACGGGAATGAAATGAGCAACCTTGGTTAGTCGGTCTGTGATAACCCATATGGCGTCATTCCCACGTTGTGATCGGGGTAATCCGACGATGAAATCCATTCCTATTTCATCCCACTTCCACTCCGGTATCCTGTTTGGCTGGAGTAGCCCTGCTGGCTTTTGATGCTCGGCCTTGATGCGCTGACATGAATCGCAACAAGCAATAAATGTGGCTATATCTCTTTTCATACCGTGCCACCAAAATCTTTCCTGAATGTCCTTGTACATTTTGGTTCCTCCAGGATGAATCGAGTATGGAGCGGTGTGGCTTTCCGTCAAGATCTGTTGCTTGAGTTCCTCAATGTTAGGCACGCAAAGTCTGTCTCGGTACCATAATGTTCCTTCACTGTCGGTGACGAACTTGGAAGTCTTACGAAGATTCATTTTCTTCTTTATGCCTTCGATGCTGGGATGTCCCTGTTGAGCCTTCTTGATTTGTTCCACCAGGGTGGGTTGTATCTCCAGGTTCGATACGGTGCCCTCGGAGACTAACATCATGTTGAGCCTAGCGAACTCTCGCTGAAACTCAGGCCTCAAATTTTGCTGACCGTCACTGTCCGGGCTGGGGTTTCGACTAAGGGCATCGGCCACTACATTTGCTTTCCCTGGGTGGTAGTGAATGCCAACGTCATAGTCTTTGACCAGTTCCAACCAGCGTCGTTGGCGTAAATTCAGCTCTGGCTGTGTGAATATATTTGAGGCTCTTATGGTCCGTATATATTTCACAGCGATTTCCCAACAGAAAGTGCCTCCACTCCTTGAGTGCATGTATGACTGCTGCTAGCTCCAAGTCATGTGTTGGGTAATTTTCCTCATGTTTTCGCAGCTGCCTGGAGGCATATGCGACAACCTTGCCATCCTGCATTAGTACGCATCCAAGTCCTTTTCGGGATGCGTCACAATACACCTCAAAGCTCTTGTGTATGTCTGGCACAGTTAAGACCGGTGCGGTTGTCAGCTTCTTCTTGAGTTCTTGGAAGCTCTGCTCGCATGCTTCCGTCCATAAAAATTTCTTGTCCTTCTTGAGTAACTGTGTTATAGGTTTTGCCACAGTGGAGAAACCTTCAATAAATCTTCTGTAATATCCGGCCATTCCCAGGAAACTCCGCACATCAGTAACATTGGCGGGTGGCTTCCAGTCCAGTATGGCCTTGACTTTTTCTGGGTCTACGGCCACGCCTTCTTGGTTCAGTATATGGCCCAAGAAGCCAACTTGTCTTAGCCAAAATTCGCACTTGCTAAATTTGGCGTACAACTGATGTTTCCTCAATTCTTCCAAAACAATTCTGAGGTGCTCAGCATGCTCTTCTGGTGTCCTTGAGTAAACCAGAATGTCGTCAATGAATACCACCACAAATTTGTCCATGAATTTCATGAACACTTTGTTCATGAGGTGGACGAAATATGCGGGGGCGTTCGTTAGTCCAAAAGGCATCACTGTGAACTCGTATAACCCATATCTGGAAGTGAAAGCTGTCTTGGGGATATCTTCCGTCCGTACCTTCAATTGGTGATATCCCGATCTCAAATCAATTTTTGAGAATACCTTGGCCTGTGCGAGCTGGTCAAACAAATCATTTATTCGTGGCATCGGATATTTGTTTTTGATGGTGACCATATTGAGGGCTCGATAGTCTATGCACAGCCTCAGTGTCCCATCTTTCTTCTTGGCGAACAACACTGGTGAACCCCAAGGTGAGGAGCTGGCTCGAATAAATCCTTTGTCCAACAATTCCTTTATCTGCTTCTTCAACTCCACCAATTCTGAGGGTGCCATTCTATAAGGCTTCTTATAGATGGGAGCGGTGCCAGGTGCTAGTTCAATGCTGAATTCGATCTCTCGGTCTGGTGGCATGCCTGGTAGTTCTTCAGGGAATACATCAGAAAACTCGCATACCACTAGAACTTTTCTCAGTTCTGCGATGTCCATTTTGTTCAGTTTTGGTTTCTGTGATCGTGGCCTTTCTTGAGCGGAAACTCTTATTGTCTTGCCGTGATGGTGAGTGAGAATCACTGTCCGATTGAAACAGTCGATGAATCCTTTGTTGGTGGTCAACCAGTCCATCCCTAAAATGACATCCAGTCCTTTACTTTCCAACACGATGAGATTCGCGTGGAACTGTAGTCCTTCGAACTCAATGACCACTCCTTGGCAGTAACCCTGAGCGATTTTCTTATTTCCGGGGGACTTGATGATCATAGATTTTTCCAAGGGAAGTATCGGAAAACCGTGTTGCGAAACAAAACTCTTCGAAACGAACGAATGGGAAGCTCCAGAATCAAACAAAACCGTGGCAGGTACTGTGTTGACAGGGAACGTACCGAGCACGATGTCTGGGGCATTCTGCGCTTCTTCCCTGGTCACATGGTTCAGGTGACCCTTCCTGTGGTTGTTGCTGGGGTTGAAGTTGTTGCGCTTGGGGGCTGGATTGTTTCCACCATTGTTCGGCTTGGGTGCCGAGTCTCTTGGCTTCGGGCACTGTTTAGCATAATGCCCTTGTTGACCACAAGCATAGCAGGTGACCCCTGGACGGTATGTGAACTCCTTGTCCCTGGCATGAAACTGTCCGACGGGCCTTGGCTCAGTAGTCGTGGATCTCCTTGCGTCTGTCCTTGGGACCTCAGTCTTGCCTCGGTTGCTGCGGGCAAGAGTCGTCTTGTCCCTCTTCCGCTTACGGATATCTTCCAGACTACGGCGCTCATTCTCCAAGGTGATGGCCTTGTCCACCAGCGTCTTAAAATCCGGAAAGGTGTGCACAATCAGTTGGCATCTCAGTGCTGGTGCCAGGCCGTCCAGGAATTTTTCCATCTTCTTGCTTTCTGTCATGTGCTCGTCGTAGGCATAACGAGACAGCTGGGTGAACTGACCATTGTACTCTGTCACTGACATGCCTCTTTGCTTCAGGTCATCAAACTCTCTCTTCTTGATCTTTAGGATGCTTCTGGGGATGTGTGCCCCACGGAAGCCTTCCTTGAACTCTTCCCAGGTGATGTTGTGTTCCCTGGGATGCATGTGTAGGAAGTTTTCCCACCATGCTGCGGCTGCTCCAGTAAGGTAGTGTGGTGCATAAAGCACCTTCTCATGATCTGAGCACTGAGCAATAATCAGTTTCCTTTCAATCTCACGAAGCCAATCATCGGCTTCCAGCGGCCTATCGGTGTGAGCAAAAGTTGAGGGGCGAGTCTTCTGTAACTCGGATAACTTGGAATGTGGTTGATAGGGTTCACGGTGGTTTCCCATATTGATGACATGGTTCATCATCTCTTGGTGCTGTTGCTGGCTTTGTTCGAAGAGACGGCATACTTGAGAAAGTGCTGCTTCGCTGTCCTGTTGGCTGGACTGACCCTGAGTGAAATTGTTGCTGGTCTGTGTCCCGTAAACCTCTTCTGGCTGATTGGGCATGGAGCGAGTCCACGGGCGAGACATTTTTCCAGACTGGGGTATTATTTGCAAAACCCATGAGAAAAACTGTGTAGCACAAGAAAAATCTCGCAAAGGCAATAATCAAAAGGCTTCAAGGTTTTCAAAGAAACACAAATGATTTTTTATGGAGAAGAAGTGCTTAACATAAATCTTACATGCGAAAAGCAAACACGTGATACAGCACTCAGGATGCGCGTACACAATCCTGACATGTTATTAAAAACTAGCGTACTACTCCGGAAGGCAGCAAACACACCAATACAAACTAGCGTACAGATAAAACAACACACCATACAGGCAGGCATAACACGCGGCTACTCGGTGCTCTCAGTCGGAGATGGTGAAGATCTCCTTCCCCTTCCCGATGGCAAGGCTCAGCGGTCCAGGAGAATCAACCTCCACCTCCTCTCTAGCTGGCTCCTGGCGCGTGACGCTGCGCTGCGGTGATGGTGCGGGGGCGACTGGTGGTAGAGCGTGTGCGGCAGGTGGTGCGGCTCTGACTGAAGTAGGAGCGATGACTCGGTCGAACTCCTCAGTGGTAGGCAGACGGCGAGCAGTGGCCAAAATGGCTGGTGCATAAGAGGCTGAAGACGAGACGAATGTCAGGGGCGGCGCCGTGTTGAGAAGTTCCTTCCTGCTGGCAGGACCGCCCCGGACTAAGTCCATGCGGGCAGCCACAAGATCATCTACGAGGTTGTCGAAAGACTCCTCCAGAGCCTTGAGATACTCCACAACCATCTCGATGGCTTCATCTCGTTCTCCCCGATGGCAAGCAAACGCATAGTGGCTGGTGTAAGGCACATGTCATGGGAGGTAGCGGTAGCGACGAGTCTTCATCGTAGGAAGGATGTCCCGAAGGCGAGCTATCGCCTCACGGGCAGCCATTTGCATGGCATGCCTCTCCGTAGGCATGGCCCTTCCCACAAAACGGAAGTGGCGAGCAGCAGAACGTCCTCCCTTGAATTGCACCACAACCTGGTGCATAGACACGTCGTCACTTAGCTTGTGCTGGTAGAGTGTGAACTCCGGGCGAGCTGCTGGCCCGATCGCGAGCTTGGTGATGGAGACGAGGAGCTTGACAAACCCCTCGGGCACGTTGGTGAACACTCGGTTCTCACAGCTGTTGCCAGCCATCTACAAAAGTAGGCAAAAATTCTGAGTAGTCATGTCATAAATTTATGATGACCAACAGAAAATAGCTACAATTGCAAAATGCTGAAAAAGCACAAAAGACGCTAATAACCGATTAGCGATCGCACCTAGTGGCTTCCTACAGTCAGCCTAGCTCTGATACCAAGCTTGTCACGACCGGTTTTTCAATAAAATAATTATTGAGAGACCAATCCCTTTTACGGACCAGCGAGGAAGAATTCCTTCTCACTGGTAGACAATATCTTGGTCACAGAAGAAAAATACCAGGAGTACTAAATATAATACAAGGTTGAGCAGAGACTGCCCAACAATTTATTACATGCACGCTGCTAAAACAAGATGGCGGATAGGGTGGCAAACTACTAACTCATGATAATAACGGTGGTGGAAATATCATCGCGAAGCGAGTGATATGATTCCAGAAGACTACAACTCTTCGAGCGTCGGAGTGAGGCTCGAGAAGACTTATTGGGGGTGGCGGAAGCGTATACAATACAAGTGACCAATATCCGGGATCGCGCAGGACTGACTGGGACTCCTCTAGGCATCGGACGCGCTATCAAACTCTTCATCCAAGAGATCGCCTTCGTCAACATCTGGCCAAATCAACAAGCCAGGTGAGTACTATGAAAGTACTCGCAAGACAGTTCGGACATAAGACATAACAAATGCAAACATGAAGCATATGAACAAGTTAACCCGTGCGATCAGACATAGAGATAATAAATACTGGGTGCCAAGCGAGGGTCTAAATGACGCCTCGAGCGGAAACTGCAGAATAGTAATACTGGTGCCAAACGAGTGTCTGAAAGACTCCTCGAGCGGAAAATGCGGAATAATAATACAGGTGCCAAACGAGTGTCTGAAAGACTCCTCGAGCGGAAAATGCGGAATAATAATACAGGTGCCAAACGAGTGTCTGAAAGACTCCTCGAGCGGAAAATGCGGAATAATAATGCCACAGTCGGGCGTCGAGGCGACACCACATAAAGGGCTTATAACAGGAAATAAAGACAGTGCATGCCACAATCGGACGTCTGGGCGACATCACATAAAGGGCTTATATTTAAAGTAAGAAACAAGAACACGCCACAGTCGGACGTCTGCGCGATGTCACATAAAGGGCTTATATCACAGCTCAATAATACAATCGTTCGGGAACATAAATTATCACAAGCATGCGACAAATATAAAGTTAGTCCATCCACAGGAATAACAATAAAACTGGATTTACCACTTGAGCTTGTTCACCGGGGACAAGTTTTTCACACGGATAGATATGGATATAATGTTTACACTACTTGATCATGGATACGATGATTTGGAAAGAATTGACTCTGCAGAGTTTGTACTTAACCACAGCCAACGGATTTCAGTAGTCACGGGGACTAGTTCCGTCTACGGTGTTTTGGAAGAAACACGTCTAACCAGTACACACCCAATTCAACCATCCGAAGCCAGGGATCACCCTCGGCAACATTCAAGAAAAACCTTGAGACGGGGAGGCTACAACCTCGCGTAGCATGGGATCAAATTTCTATACGCGCGCTCTAAGGGGGTGCCCCCCCTCTCGGTCCCAACCGGAAACACCCATGCCCCCTGACCGGATGACTGGCTTTAATCCTGGGCCAAGGTACCATCATCCCGGCCTCTCTGTTTGGTGTGTACACGGAAAGAGGTTACCAACTTACTAAACCGCATCCTGGCAATGAGACATGTGGTAGCACGGAAAGGGGAAAGAACGGTAACGTGGCTCCAACCACGTTAACGTCGGAGGAAGTCGGATGACGCAAGGCTGGTATGCTAAAACAGTACCACCTTGCTGCCCTTATGTCACCACATGATTTGGCCATCTCTCATCAGAGATCATCGCAACTTTGGAACATGCGGGAAAAGAACGATAACGTGGCTCCAACCACGTTAACGTCGGAGAAAGTCGGATGACGCAAGGCTGGTATGCTACAACAGTACCACCTTGCTGCCCTTCATGTCACCACATGATTAGGCCATCTCTCATCAGAGATCATCGCGACTTTGGAACAACCGGGTCGTTGCCTTACAAGCAACGAGGTATTTACCGACACTCATATGCCACGCACAAACTCTCACGTGAACATGTAAAACACCTGTCATATCAAATGTTCAAAACATGCTTGCCTGGTTCGGAGAAGTCGGAGTCTAGCTCGGCGAAGTTCGCGGCTCCTTCACCTCTTCCGGAACCTACGGCAATCACGAAACGGGTACTAACGTGAAAACCAACACTTGCATAGAAACTTTTCCAAATAATTTTCAAATAAATCCCATAAAAAACTAGACAAAATTTGAAGATTGTCAGAAAAAGAATCACTCAAAAATTCCTTTTTATTAAAAAGTTATAAAGGTTTCTGTCCAGGGACTTATCTGTAATGAAACAGAAAAGTTCCAGGGTTTTAACTGAGAAAATAGAAAACGCTTCGGTTGGGAATGCGTAAGCGCAAAGGAGAAAACGTATTTGCCCGAAGGCGCCAACAGAAAACGGTTCGGAGGAGAATAGAATAGAGGCTGACAGGCGGGGTCCACCTGTCAGGTTTAAAAAGCTCGCCGGCGCCCGAAGACTGCGGTGGACGCCGGCGTCGAACCACGGCGAGTTAGGAGAAACGGAGGGTACCAAGAGCTTCAGCGTCTTCTTCCGCGTCGGTGGGTGGTGGACTCGTCCAACGGGGAGCACCACGTCGACGGCGACATTATCTCCGGCGGACGGCGGCTCGGGTGAGGATGGGGGACTCCGGTGGAGGGCTGCAAACTACGAATTGAGGCGCGGGTCAGAACGAGGGATGCAAGGTGAAGCTACTGGCAAGAGAATGGAGGCGGAGGAGCGCACACGGGGGCGAATCGGGCTGGATCCCGTGGCGGGTCGCGGCGGCCGGAGTCGAGGAAGGGGACCTCCTCGGGGCTCTACCAGTGGCTAGGCTTGCTCTAGGGGGAGTGCAGGGATGGTGGGTGCTCGAGTTGAAGCTCGGGGCCTCTATTTATAGGCAGATCGACGGGGTGGCCGTGAACGGAGAATCTCCAGCGAGCGATTATGGCGGAGCAGTGGATTGGCAGGAGGTTTGAGTGGCCAGGCAGCATCAGTGGAGGTTACTGGAGTCGTTTCACAGCTAAACGGGGTCGGTCTTGGCGTAATGGCGTCGGTCCACGGTGAGGTGACCGCACGGGCTCAACGGCGGCAGAGAGCGCGCTGCGCGCCCTGCGGTTCACGACGAGAGCGGCAGCGCGTTCGGGGGAGTGGAAGGCCACGCGGCGAGCTCCGGTGGTTTGGGCGGCGCTGGGTGGCGTCGTCGGCGCCGTGTCTCCCGCTGGCGTCCGCAAAGCCGCCGCCGGCGTCGGTCACGGGGCGGCGCACCTTCTGCTGCTCGTCGCCGACGCCCGCAAGGCGCCAGGCGTTCGTGCGGTGCAGGAACAAGAGGGCAGGGACGAGGAGCAAGGCGACGCGGTGGTACTGGCGAGATCGATGTCCTTCTCTGAAGAAAACGACAGCAAGCCACTGACTGAATCTCTGAATTTTCCTGAACTTGATACAGACAGTGCACTGCAGGTGTTCGACAGGAGGATTTTGCAATGAGATAAATTTTTCTGGAGCTGTAACTTGGTGAGGTGACCACTCAATGCACCCAGAGGCTGCCTGATTTTACTTGGAATTTTTGGAGAAGGTTTTGAATGAATTTCACCAAATTTGACAAATCTGGCCAAACTTGCAGCACGTGTAGTTTGAAAAATTTGAACTGAAGCTCAGTGGATCTTCATGGTT
The DNA here is from genome assembly GCF_018294505.1 of Triticum aestivum. Taxonomy (NCBI): domain Eukaryota; kingdom Viridiplantae; phylum Streptophyta; class Magnoliopsida; order Poales; family Poaceae; genus Triticum; species Triticum aestivum. The sequence continues at coordinate 292,578,009 of NC_057814.1, read as the reverse complement.
CTTGGTTGAGGGTTCAAAGGACTAGGAGGGGAAAAAGGTTTGGGGGCAAAAATCAAGACAGAAAGTGGAGTTCCTTTGCAAATCTCCAAGTGCTAGAAAAGAAGGCAGAAATTTATTTGAATAGAATATAAATGGAAATAATCACATGGGGAGGTTCAACTTGCTGGATTTGATGCAAATCATGATCCAAAGGTGAGGAAAGGGTTAGGAGAGGGGATTTGCACGAAGGCCATGGCAAGAAGGAATTGTTGAAAGTGGCAAAGGATTTTCCAAAAGCCATAGTGCAAATTTCAAGGAGATTTTCAAAAGTCATTTCCCAAGTGAAAATATTTTGTCTTGAGTCCAAGTGAAAAGCAAGGACCTCCAAGACCAAAGACAGATCTTGGTTGAATCCAAATAAAACTTTTGCCATAAAGAAAAATATTTGAGAGTGAGAGTTCTCTTGAAGAAAAATTTAAATCACTCCCCTCAAGTCAAATAAAAATCTTTTAAAAAATCCAAATAAAAAAAAACTTGGGTGTCATAGAGTACCAGGACTCCCCCGCGCCTCGTCGCCGATTGGAACCGTGCTTCCTCTGCCGTCCCCGCGCTGGACTCCGCTGCTGCCTCCCCAGCGACCCGAGAGCGTTGCCTCCTCTGCTTCGATGCAGGAGGACGACGGCCTCGCTCGTGCGCACCTTCAGCGCCACCTGGGCCGCGCCGGTCCGCCGTCCCAAGGCCAAGCAGCCGGCTTGCCCTGCTCCTGCCTCCCCCAGATCAGCGTTGCGCCGGCGCCCTTCGGTTCCCGCACCGCCGGCGAGCATCATCAGGCCCCAGGTCGCGTGGCCATCGTCCTCGCCTTCCCTCTTCTTTCTTCTTTTCTTTTATGCTCCATCCTCTCTGAAAAATCCCTCTCCCTCTCTTTCTTGAAGTGCACAGGAGGTGCTCCGCCCGTTGCTGCTGTTTGCAGGAGCACCGGTGCCCCGATCAGCCGTGGCGCTGCCGTCCACCGAGCTCCCTGCCGCGCCGAAGTCCTGCCGCTTCCCTCGCCTGCGACGACCGCCCCTGCTCTTCCGCGCCAAGCCAGCGGCGCCGTGGCCTCGCCTCTGCTTCGAGCAAGCGAAGGAGGCGCGCCAGCCTCGATCCCCTGCCTCCTCTGCTTCGTGGTCGCGTTGACCGCATCGGCCAGATGCGTGCAGCCCAGCAGCCGGCCTGCCCGGCCTCCTCCACCGACTGGGCCATGGCCCATGGTGAGCAGCGTCCAGCCCCTCTTCTGTGCATGTTGGGCCAGCCAGTTTCAGCCCAGTGCATTATTTTTCCCTGTCTGCGATTTTATCAATTATCCAGAGACTGCAGTTTTTCAGAAGACCCTTTAATGTTCATGCATCAATAATTCACAAACCATGCATCAGAATTAAATAAACTATATATGTAACTTGCTTAGTTTTTCATCTAGTTTCATAATATGCTACTTTCATCTATGTTTAAAATGTTTAAAATGCTGTTTGATTAAATTTTCTTAAATGGCATGTTAAAATGGTTTATTTCGTAACTAAATAACCGTAGCTCCGAATTAAATAAACTTTATATGTAAATGGGGTAGAAAAATGCCTAGTTTAACATGGTGCACTCATCTTGCATGTTTAACAACTCTAAAATATGGTTTAGGGCAGAACAGTACCAAATCTAAAATATGCACATGAGGATTTTCCGGAATTGTTGTTTGTTATTTCCGGCCTCATTTAAACTTGCCTAAATAGTTAGTTTACTTATGCTTCACCTCTTTCCATGTTAATCAACATTTAATATTGTTGGGTACATAAACGAGAGAGAACTAAATATTTGATGTGGTGTTTTGTCAATATGCAACTCGTTGCATATTGAGCTCCACTTAATTTGTAGTATTGTTTGTGCACTTTGCCATGCCATGCCTCATTAAACTAGGCATGCATCATACTTGTTTGTGCATCATGCCATGCTTATGTGATGGTTGTTTACCATGTTGTTTGCTTCTTTCCGGTTGCGCTTCTCCTTGATAGTTCCGGTTACGTTGCGATTGTGAGGATTCGTTTGACTACGTCCGTTTGTCTTCTTCATGGACTCGTTTTTCTTCCTTGCGGGATCTCAGGCAAGATGACCATACCCTCGAAATCACTTCTATCTTTGCTTGCTAGTTGTTTGCTCTATTGCTATGCCGCGCTACCTACCACTTGCTATATCATGACTCCCATATTGCCATGTCAAGCCTCTAACCCACCTTTCCTAGCAAACCGTTGTTTGGCTATGTTACCGCTTTGCTCAGCCCCTCTTATAGCGTTGCTAGTTGCAGGTGAAGATGAAGATTGCTCCATGTTGGAACATGATGATTTTGGGATATCACAATATCCCTTATTTAATTAATGCATCTATATACTTGGTAAAGGGTGGAAGGCTCGACCTTATGCCTGGTGTTTTGTTCCACTCTTGCCGCCCTAGTTTCCGTCATACCGGTGTTATGTTCCTTGATTTTGCGTTCCTTACGTGGTTGGGGTTATGGGACCCCCTTGACAGTTCGCTTTGAATAAAACTCCTCCAGCAAGGCCCAACCTTGGTTTTAACATTTGCCACCTAAGCCTTTTTCCCTTGGGTTCTGCAGACTCAAGGGTCATCTTTATTTTACCCCCCGGGCCAGTGCTCCTCTGACTGTTGGTCCAAACTAGAGCACCGTGCGGGACCGTCCCTTGGCAAATTGGGTTATGTTAGTACCTGTACGCTTAGCTTATCAGGTGTGCCCTGAGAACGAGATATGTGCAGCTCCTATCGAGATTTGTTGGCACAGCGGGCGGTCTTGCTGGTCTTGTTTTACCATTGTCGAAATGTCTTGTAACCGGGACTCCGAGTCTGATCGGGTCTTCCCGGGAGAAGGAATATCCTTCGTTGATCGTGACAGCTTGTGATGGGCTAAGTTGGGACACCCCTGCAGGGTATAAACTTTCGAGAGCCGTGCCCGCGATTATGTGGCAGATGGGAATTTGTTAATGTCCGGTTGTAGAGAACTTGACACTTGACTTAATTAAAATGCATGAACCACGTGTTTAGCCGTGATGGTCTCTTTTTGGCGGAGTCCGGGAAGTGAACACGGTTCTTGTGTTATGGTTGTGCGTAAGTAGTTTCAGGATCACTTCTTGATCACTTCTAGCTTCTCGACCGTTTCGTTGCTTCTCTTCTCGCTCTTATTTGCGTATGTTAGCCACCATATTTGCTTAGTGCTTGCTGCAGCTCCACCTCATTACCCCATCCTTCCTATAAGCTTAAATAGTCTTGATCAAGAACAATAAAATCTACAGGCACATAGTTCCTATTTGCAACAATAAGAACATCATTAATTCTTTCCATAGGTTTCTTAATAGTGGATCCGCAAGGTGAAAGTTTAGAGAGCAATCATCAAAATCACGGAAACCTAGCAAATCGCACAGTCTTTGGAATCGTGGAAACACTAGTACCCAAATCACACAAAGCATAGCATTCATGATCTTTAATTTTAATTTTAATAGTAGGTTCCCATTCATCATAAAGTTTTCTAGGGATAGAAACTTCCAACTCAAGTTTTTCTTCATAAGATTGCATCAAAGCATCAACGATATGTTTGGTAAAGGCTTTATTTTGACTATAAGCATGAGGAGAATTTAGCATGGATTGCAACAAGGAAATACAATCTATCAAAGAGCAATTATCATAATTAAATTCCTTGAAATCCAAAATAGTGGGTTCATTAATATCTAATGTTTTGATCTCTTCAATCCCGCTGTTATCAATTTTAGCATCAAGATCTAAAAACTCTGAATTTTTGGAACGCCTTCTAGGTAAAGGTGGATCATATTCAGTCCCATCATTATCAAGATTCATATTACAAAACAAAGATTTAATAGGGGATACATCAATAACTTTTAGATCTTCATCTTTATTTTCATAGAAACTAGAAGAACACGCTTTCACAAAGCAATCCTTCTTAGCACGCATCCTAGCGGTTCTTTCTTTGCACTCATCAATGGAAATTCTCATGGCTTTGAGAGACTCATAGATATCATGCTTAGGTGGAATAGATCTAAGTTTTAAAGAATCAACATCAAGGGAAATTCCATCAACGTTCCTAGCCAATTCATCAACTTTAAGCAATTTTTCTTCAAGCAAAGCATTGAAATTCCTTTGCGAATTCACAAATTCCTTAACACTAGTCTCAAATTCAGAAGGCATCTTATTAAAGTTTCCATAAGAATTGTTGTAGGAATTACCATAATTATTAGAGGAATTACTAGGATAAGGCCTAGGATTAAAGTTTCCTCTATACGCGTTGTTACCAAAATTATTCCTACCAACAAAATTCACATCCATAGATTCATTATTATTCTCAATCAAAGTAGACAAAGGCATATCATTAGGATCAGAAGAAACACTCTTAGTAGCAAATAATTTCATAAGTTCATCCATCTTTCCACTCAAAACATTAATTTCTTCTATCGCATGCACTTTTTTATTAGTAGATCTTTCAGTGTGCCATTGAGAATAATTAACCATAATATTATCTAGGAGTTTAGTAGCTTCTCCTAAAGTGATTTCCATAAAAGTGCCTCCCGCGGCCGAATCTAAAAGATTTCTAGAAGCAAAATTCAGTCCGGCATAAAAATTGTGTATAACCATCCACAAATTCAAACCATGCGTAGGGCAATTAAGTATCATTAATTTCATCCTCTCCCAAGCTTGTGCAACATGTTCATGATCAAGTTGCTTAAAATTCATAATATCGTTTCTAAGAGAGATGCTCTTAGCGGGAGGAAAATACTTAGAGATAAAAGCATATTTGCACTTATTCCAAGAATCAATACTATTTTTAGGCAAAGATGAAAACCAAGCTTTAGCACGATCTCTAAGTGAAAAGGGAAATAGCTTCAATTTAACAATATCATTGTCCACATCTTTCTTATTTTGCATATCACACAAATCAACGAAGCTATTTAGATGGGTAGCGGCATCTTCACTAGGAAGGCCAGCGAATTGATCTTTCATGACAAGATTCAACAAAGCAGTATTGATTTCACAAGATTCAGTATTGGTAAGAGGAGCAATCGGAGTGCTAAGGAAATCATTATTGTTGGTATTGGTAAAGTCACACAATTTAGTATTATCTTGAGCCATCGTGACAAGCAAGCAATCCAACACATGAGCAAACAAGAAGCAAGCGAAAAAAAGCGAATGGAAAAGAGAGGGCGAATAAAACGGCAAGGGTGAAGTGGGGGAGAGGAAAACGAGAGGCAAGTGGCAAATAATGTAATGCGGGAGATAAGGGTTTGTGATGGGTACTTGGTATGTTGACTTTTGCGTAGACTCCCCGGCAACGGCGCCAGAAATCCTTCTTGCTACCTCTTGAGCACTGCGTTGGTTTTCCCTTGAAGAGGAAAGGGTGATGCAGCAAAGTAGCGTAAGTATTTCCCTCAGTTTTTGAGAACCAAGGTATCAATCCAGTAGGAGGCCATGCACGAGTCCCTCGCATCTACACAAACAAATAAATCCTCGCAACCAACGCGATAAGGGGTTGTCAATCCCTACACGGTCACTTACGAGAGTGAGATCTGATAGATATGATAAGATAATATTTTTGGTATTTTTATGATAAAGATGCAAAGTAAAGAAAGTAAAATAAAAACGGCGTCAGAAATAGCTTGTTGTCGGGAAATTAATATGATGGAAAATAGACCCGGGGGCCATAGGTTTCACTAGTGGCTTCTCTCATGAGCATAAATATTACGATGGGTGAACAAATTACTGTTGAGCAATTGACAGAATTGAGCATAGTTATGAGAATATCTAGGTATGATCATGTATATAGGCATCACGTCCGAGACAAGTAGACCGACTCCTGCCTGCATCTACTACTATTACTCCACACATCGACCGCTATCCAGCATGCATCTAGAGTATTAAGTTCATAAGAACAGAGTAACGCCTTAAGCAAGATGACATGATGTAGAGGGATAAACTCATGCAATATGATATAAACCCCATCTTGTTATCCTCGATGGCAACAATACAATACGTGCCTTGCTGCCCCTACTGTCACCGGGAAAGGACACCGCAAGATTGAACCCAAAGCTAAGCACTTTCTCTCATTGCAAGAAAGATCAATCTAGTAGGCCAAACCAAACTGATAATTCGAAGAGACTTGCAAAGATAACCGATCATACATAAAAGAATTCAGAGAAGATTCAAATATTGTTCATAGATAAACTTGATCATAAACCCACAATTCATCGGTCTCAACAAACACACCGCAAAAGAAGATTACATCGAATAGATCTCCACAAGAGAGGGGGAGAACATTGTATTGAGATCCAAAAAGAGAGAAGAAGCCATCTAGCTAATAACTATGGACCCGAAGGTCTGAAGTAAACTACTCACACATCATCAGAGAGGCTATGGTGTTGATGTAGAAGCCCTCCGTGATCGATGCCTCCTTCGGCGGAGCTCCGGAACAGGCCCCAAGATGGGATCTCACGGGTACAGAAGGTTGCGGCGGTGGAATTAGGTTTTTGGCTCCGTATCCGGTAGTTTGGGGGTACGTAGGTATATATAGGAGGAAGGAGTACGTCGGTGGAGCAACAGGGGGCCCATGAGGGTGGAGGGCGCGCCCTGGGGGGTTAGGCGCGCCCCCTACCTCGTGCCCTCCTGGTTGATGTCTTGACGTAGGGTCCAAGTCCTCTGGATCACGTTCGTTCCGAAATTCACGTTCCCGAAGGTTTCATTCCGTTTGGACTCCGTTTGATATTCTTTTTCTGCGAAACTCTGAAATAGGCAAAAACACCAATTCTGGGCTGGGCCTCCGGTTAATAGGTTAGTCCCAAAAATAATATAAAAGTGTATAATAAAGCCCAATAATGTCCAAAACAGAATATAATATAGCATGGAACAATAAAAAATTATAGATACGTTGGAGACGTATCATCGGGCCCCGCTGCTCTCTCTCTCCTCGCGCCGCCGCTGCATCTCGCCCGCACCGCTGCCGCCAAAGCAGCGCCTCGCCGCCGCACTCCGCCCGCGCCGCCGAGCCGCACCGCCTTACCCTCTCGCCGCGTGGAGCCGCTGCCGGAGCCGCCGAGGCCGAAGCCACCCCGCCGCCGACGCCAAGCCTGCCGTCGCACCGGAATCCGCCACCGCCGGACCCGATCCGCCCTGACCAGGTACAAATCGCTCGGTTCGCCGGTTTTATTTAGGGTTTAGGTTTTTTTTCGGTTTACCATTTAAAAAACGGTTTTCTTATTAGCCTAGCTATTTAGAGAACGCTCGCTGGTTTAGCCTCTGGAGCTAGCGAGTTCGTTGGTTTAGGTTCGGTAGCGAACGCTCGTTGTTTAATATTTTTCTTTTCTTTTTAATTTTCGGCATGGGACCCATCCGTGAATATTTTTATTTACAGATTAGTCCCTGATTTTCAAACCTTCGCTACTTCTTGCTCGTTTATCCAAATCCAACGAAACCAACGCCCACTTCTTCGTTATGATCCGCTCTATCCAGATAATCAACTTAAACATATTTTTGAAAGTTTTAAAATTTGATTTCAAACAGATTTGGTTTGAATCTTCTTTTGATCGTAACTCGAGTTTTATAACTCCGATTTATTTGATTCTTTTTGCAAATTAAAGCTCTTGACCTAAACTTTCTGATAAGGCCAAATACACCTAATTTTGGTACTGTTAGAAATTGTTTTATGTTGCAAGAGTTATCTGCCTGGTTTTGATGTTTCCCGAATTGTTTTCTTCGTTCTTTCCGATCTTTGGAGTGATGGCTTATGTGTGATTGCTATTGCTTGCTCACGATAGATTGACCGGAGTGTGACGAGTAGAGCTATCAGGAGTTATGAGTGCGAATCATCTTCCTCAACTGTACAAGGCAAGTTCACACTTTGATCATATCCCTTTCATACCCAGTTTTTATGCATTAGTTTCACCCTCAAACATTGCATGAGTAGGACTTGATAACATGTGGGTATTGGGAAGTAGTTGATGAGGTAGGAACCTATTGTCCTGCATTCAAACCTTGGGAGTTACTACTACGTTATGCTTATACTGCTATGCTATGCTCGTAGACGTGGATTGTTTTGAGAGAATTCATGAAAGATGTGAGAGTTTTTGTTAACTAAGGTTTAACTTAAGGTGGCTACTTTAATACACATCTGGGTGGATTGGTTGGGGCACCCTGGAGCACCCAGTGGTTTGCCCGGGTACCCGGAGAACCCAGTGCTTGCCCAAGGGGATCCCGGAGTACCCGTGTGATTACCCTATGGAATGCCACCCATGCTCAAAGGGATCATAAGATTATTCATGCTAGAAACTTCCGTGTGCAGCCACAAGCTATTATGGGCTCTAGCATAGTTGAGTATGTTGCATGACCTCTTTCAGTGGTAGGCTAGCATATGTAGGGTAAAGTAGGTGTAACTGTCTACCCAGAGTAAAGAGTTAATGCTTCTGAAAGACTGTGTCTCGGTCATCCGTTTATCAACATCATGAAGTGCGAGAAAATCCAACGGAGGAGATCGAGTCTTGTGGGGAAAAGTGCGCAACCTCTGCAGAGTGTACAAACTAATCATGATTAGCCGTGTCCTCGGTTATGGACATCTTGAGTATCTGGTACTTGAATTATTGATTTGATCTCATCACATCACTTAATGAATTTGTTGGGTTATAATTATTACTTTGGGGTTGAGTTGGAGGAACCTTCTCAATGTTTTCAAGAAACTTTGTAGTTAAATAAAATATATTCCTTTGCAGTAGGGAAAAATTGGCTTTTCGCAAAAACATGTTATCTATGGAGCCTCCACCAGCCAAATATGCATGTAGTGATATTCATTATTCAGCATTACTCTATGGTGTGAATTTGCCAGTACATTCAATGTACTGACCCTTTGTGGCTGCAACGTCTCATGTTGCAGGATTCTTACGATGATTAAGTGATACGTTAGGGTTACGATTTCTACACTCAACTTTGCCGTTCGTGTTGATGGGAATCCACAACCTTGTTGTTACTTCCGCTATTTGGATTGAGGTAATAGTATTTACGTTACTTTATACATGTGATTTACCTCTGTTATAAATCCTCGAGTACTATGTGTGTCAGCATACCGATCCAGGGATGATACTTAAGCACAAAGACTTGACCGCTTGAGGTCGGGTCGCTACAGGGCGGCAGAGCCTTCGAGGTGGATGGGTGAGCCAAAGGACCGGGCTTCTTCTTGGGCGCCATGGTCGATGGCGTCATTGAAGATGAAGTTGGTGATTAAGATGACGCGCTGCGCATGCGTTCAGGTTTGCGCAAGCGTGGCCCCTACCTGGCGCGCCAAAGATGTCGCGGGAAACCACGACCACCTATGGGACCAGGGGGTCCCTTCACTGGTGCGCGTCGGCGCTATAGAAACGGTTTTAACCCCTTTCCATGACGGCATTAGGAACCGTCGCCAGTGAGTGTGGGTGATAGGGGGGTCCTTCCCACACGACCCATAAACCGTCTGGGATAGGGACCCTATAGTACTCCTAGTCGTTTCTGCTCGCATTGCCATCACAGTCGGTATTCTATGGTGCTACGTTTATGATGCGCGGCCCATCACAAATGGTTCACTATTTAGAACGTGTATGATGCGCGGCCCATCACAAACGGTTCGCTGTTAAGAAGATTAGCTAATCGTTGTACGAGTGTCGGACAGGATTACGAAATGTCGGACCGTCGTAACATCGTCGTACACGACAACTATCGCACACACTATTCTGTGGTGCAACGTTTATGATGCATACTTCATCAGAAACAATTTATCATTGTGAATCGTGTACAATAAGGCAACTAACACAAACGTTTAGTTTGCCCGCACTGTTTGTGATATTGTCTGACATCGCAGACGCTTTGCAAACGGCAACTGTGTGCATGCTTGCACAGGTTTCCTCTCTGTGAACCGTCTCGGATTATGGTGCATATCGCAAATGTTTGTGTTTTACCAACCGTGTGTGCTGCAACAACCTAGAGAGCGTAATTTCACCGTAATTTAATTGTTGCTTTTTCAGATTGTACCGGATTTGAATTTGAATTTGAATTTGAATGTATGCTACAGCTTTATTCATACCCATCAGGTTCAAACAACCAATGCATTATTCGATTCATAGGTACATCTGTTCAAGAATTACATAAGAACCAAATAAAGAATGATGAACCATAGTTGTATACTTGTACTATTAAGGACGGTAAAGAAAGAGGCGAAATATATTCTGGTTGCTGAACAAGGTGAAGCGGAATGCCCATATTGTGGCCTCCTCCATGCAGAAGGCATGCACGACTCTAGTCCAACCTCTTGTGATGGCCGACCGCCCATCCTTCACGGTCTTCATGAAAACATCTAGATAATCATCGTGTTCTGGTAGAAATACTTTAACCTTTGCATGCCCAGCAATCATGTAGTTTGAGAGGTAATCTTGAGTAAACTGCTTTGGCAACCACTGCAAAAGAAAAAGATTCAGACATTGTCATCTAACACAACTCATTATGGGCATTATGGGCAGTAAAAAGAAGGTTGCAGAGTTCTTACTTACCATCGTGCAGTTCGCTGTTGTCTTGGATAAAGTGTAAACAAATAGTTTAATTGCCATCTTTGGACCCATTTTACTAACAATCTTTATCAGCTTCCTCACTTGATGCTGGTTCATCGATATCTCATTGCCCCATACGCAGAAAGGGTCGAAGCGCGGATCTTTACCAATGACATATGTACCTAAAAGCACCAAGTTAATATTAGAAGCTAAACAACAATTGCACAATGATGTAGTACAACACTCTTTTATAATATGTCTATATACATCCGTATGTGGTAGTCCATTTGAAATTTCTAAAAAGACAAATATTTAGGAACGGAGGGAGTATCTTATAACATCCAATATACTCACATATTAGATGAATTAACATCTTATATTATGGGCCGGAAGGAGTTTAGTGCATTCTTACAAATTATCGGCTGATTAACTGTTGTTGTATCCATGGGTTACAGTTAGTTTGAGCTAGTTCGGGCTCAAATAGCCATAAAGTATATCTAAACATGAGGGCTAGTTTGACCTAGTTGCATCTATAACCCACCCAAAAAAACTATCCAATCCAAGAGGTGCTAAATTGGAGCTAGTTCTCCTAGTGCATTTATTGTCAATCCAACCCTGCCATCCAAACAACTCTTTGGATGGAGTTAGTTTAGGGTTAGTCATGAGCTAGAAACTAACTCTAACCTCTAGCTAAGTTGAGTATCCAAACAGGGCTGTGTTGTTGTTGTTGTTGTTGTTGTTGTTGTTGCTGCTCTTCTACGTATATCTAGACATCGTTAGAACATTAATGTAACACTCTTCCTTGTTGCTATGTAGCCTAGGATTGCATATTTAGACATTAAGTACAGTGCATGTTGCTATGTAGCCTCAGATATATTACATATGGCCCTAGTTAACCTAACGATAAACGGGTTGCAGATATATTCAGTTAAAAGTCCGATTCACCGATTAGTCCCTTATCAGCCGCCGAGCTATATGGTACCAGCTACTGATATCCTGAAAAGTGAGCAGATATAAGCCATGGGATGAAACTAACCTCAATGGAAAACAACAGTCGTTCCCAAAATTGTCCTGTGTAGGTACATCGAGAAGCATGTTAAGCAAAACAGGCTAAACAACAACCAAAATTATCCATGGCAGACAAAATAATCTCCAAAAGATAGCTTCAGTGTGCAGGTTTAAGCACGCTAGTAAAGCAAAACAAGTGGAAAGGTGTGCTAACTGCAATAGGCCTAACATTTAACAACAAGCAAACATAGTCATTCAAACCGGTATTGTGCCGGTCTAAGTACACCGGTTATTGTTAAATAAAAATGGAAAGGCGTGTTAACTACAAGATGCAGCAACCAAATGTAGTCATTCATAGTGGTATTGTTGAAACCGGTACTGATGATATTGAACTGCAAGTTCATACTTGCACATATAGAACATCACTTTGTGAATAACTGGAATAAACAAGGCATACTACGAACAACCAAAGATAGCATTTGAAACTGGATATATGCTAACTACAAACAACCGAACAATCAAAAAACTTTAAAAGAGTCTTATGCTAGCTATAACAGGCTTAACGGCAAGCAAATATATGCATTCCTATCAGTATGTTTAAAACTGGATTGATGAAATGTACTACACAGTAAATAATTGCACATATAGAGCCTCACATTGTGAACAACTGAAATAAACAAGGCATACTGCAAACAACCAGATATAGCAATTAAACTGGACATATTCTCACTACACTACAAAAGGGACTCAACAAAAAAAATGGGTTTCCCCCTGTGAAGAGGCATGGCAAAACAAATCATGGGTTTCCTCACTTGTCACAGATGGGCTCGTTCCCGTGGGAAGAGCACGGACCCTGGATGCGCTCCGTGTTGTCGCAGATGGGCTCCTTCCCCTTGGAAGAGCACGGCTGTAGGGTGCCCTCCCTGATGTCGCAGACGGGCGCTTTCACCTTGGAAGAGCATATGGGATCTTTCCCCTTGGAAGAGCCGGAGAGGGTGCCCTCCTCGTGGTCGCCCTCGATGAGGTCTGACTTGGAAGCTGTGGATCCCAAGCCAGCGTCGCAGAATGTGTCCTTCAGAAATGATAAAAGGGGCTCGATGGCGATGTAGAATGGCAAATTGTTGACAGCGAGCCAGAGGAGATCAGCGGCGGGGCCATGGATGAGATCGACGGGGGTTGAACCCGAGGGGTTGGGGGTGGGCCACTTAACCTGTGACATAGCCTACCTCAGGCCGTCGCTGTCGATGACCTCGATGTCGTAGCCTGCGGCCGAGACATGCCCGCATACACTAGCCCGCTTCTTGTGTGCCTGCCGCCAGTAATGGTCATCAGCTTCCTCGGCGACGTCGGGCGAAGAGACCGCTATACACCTCTTTTAGGCCAGTCGCTCCTCGAGCTCCATGGGAAGCGTAGCCGGGCTTAGGCTGTGACGCTCTGATGTGGGGGATGGGGATGGGGATCTGTGGGAAAGGGGGCGTTTGGCAGGCGTCATCTAAGAAACTCGGGGCGGCCTGGGTATGGAGATCGGTGGGTAAGCTGCACGGGCAAACCGGCAGATGTTGACAATGGAGGTCTTGCGGCAGCGGCAGCGGCGGCGGGGACCTTGCTAGGGTTTCGAGCGAGGGAGGGGGTGTGTGTGTATGCGCACACCCGAGGAGGTTTTGGTGTGTGTGTGTGTGTGGAGGGGGGGGGGGTGTTTGAGGAAATGATGCGGGTACTGAAAATTTTACTACGTGGGAGTCAAACGTGGGAGTGAAATGCCGGGCTATTGAAAATTTTGATGATAGTGCATCGCACACGGTCTGGAGATAACAACCGCGTGTTATGAAACAGAAAAACCCTCGAGGCGGGCAGATATTTTCTAGGGATGCAGGCAGGATTGGGAACAAGAAACATCGCACACGGTCTGGAGATAACAACCGTGTGTTTGAAATAGAAAAACCCTTGAGGCGGGCAGATATTTTTGAGAGGGGGATCCTCGTGGAGCCCAATGTATTGTGCGGATGTGTGCGTGACAAGGGCATCAGCGTGGCACACGGTTAGTTTGAGTGAGCCATGTCTATTGCATCATCCGACTTGTCTAATGTTCATAAATTTGGCGAAAAATGAAGCGGGAGAGGGCCAGAACACGAACACACTTGCATGTGACCAAATTTATGTATCAAAAGGGTAGTTTGATTTTCAAATAACAAATGCAACTTCGATGTGGCACCTCTCTCGCAAAGCAAATGATATTGCTTGCCCCCACCCCCCTCATGTCGGCACGAAGGGAATCCTAAGCTATGAATGCATGCCCCCTCCCCCCAACCGAGGTTCACCTAGCAAAGTGCGAAGTATCTAGCAGCCCCCCTCCTCCCTCATGTCGGCACGAAGGGAATCGTAAGCTATGAATGCATGCCCCCCCAACTGAGGTTCATTCACCTAGCA
>NC_057814.1:292551018-292563163 GCF_018294505.1 Triticum aestivum | reverse complement strand
CCGAGGTTCACCTAGCAAAGTGCGAAGTAGCTAGCAGCCCCCTCGTGTCGCCACGAAGGGACTCCTAAGCTATGAATGCATGCCCCCCAACCGAGGTTCACCTAGCAAAGTGCGAAGTAGCACCCCCCACACACACTTTCAGTCGGCGGGCCAGAGAGGCATATCTCACCAAGATGGATCGTAAAACAGACCAAGAATAATCCACCTTGGTCGTACAACCTCTCTCTTGTTGTTCGTCAAAGTGATGGCCGTCCATGCGATCCCGGAGATGGGCTAGCTCACCAATAATCACGCAAGTAGCTAGTCCCCAAAGACAACCACTGCATGCGTGTGGCCCAAACATATGTATGGAGAGGTGTGTTTTTGAGTAACAATGGAACAACTTTGATGTGGCACCGTGATTTCGAACTAGAAATCCCCACACGGAGTGAGGGTTAGGTTGATGATGCATATGTATGTTACACCACACTTCAAGCCAACGACGGGGATTCATGCATGCATGCGTGCATAGTATATGCGCTCAAACTTAAGGTCTGAATCTCACCATGACCTATACTACGATAACACGAACCAAATGAAGAATCTGCCATGGTAACCTATCTTGTTGTTGGTCAAGGTGATCATGGATGTCCACGCGGGCCCACGAATATATAGGCTTGCCGCCGATAACCACGCGAGGGAGTGTACCGTTCGAAGGCAACCACTACATGCATATGTATGGAGGTAATGCATGCATCATGTTTGAATACACAACATTGATGTGGCGCGTGCGTCAAAATCGTACACTAGCACCCCACACAGAGCGAGATCGGTTCATGATGTGTCGTTGTACTAGCCACTTCGACTCGATGGGAGGGATTTATGCGTACACATGCATGTGTGTGCTCAAACTGCATCATGCATGTCATCCCAGAGCTAAAATAATAATCCCCTCCTAAGTCAAATTAACCTCTCTTGTTGTCAGGCAAAAAGTAGTGATGGACCAAGCGGGCCCACAGATGGAATGCATCGATATCGCTGATAACCGCTTAAGTGGGTGCGAGAGGACAACCACCACCGCTTTGCATGTGGGCCAAACATATATATGTTGAATACCCAAAATGCACAACTTTGATGTGCCACATGCCTCAAAAACCGTAAACCATGCACCCACACAGAGCGAGGTTCATGAAGCGTACTACATATGATGGTCCCCTTCCCCCCTATTCACCGCATACTATATGCTCCTGCTGTAATATATGTACAACCCAAAAGAATCCTCATCGATGGTGAAATTAATTAACCTCTCCTGATGTAGGTCAAAGTGATGCATGCATGCATCAACGATGGCCTCGTGGGCCCACAGATGGAAGCGTCACACGTGAGTGTCTTAGCTAGGATAACCACCGCGTGCATGCATGTGGCCCAAAAAGGTGTTGTGTGATGTTTGAATAGCCAATTTCACAATTTTGATGTGGCACGTGCCTCGGAAACCAAAAAGTCCCAACACTGAGTGAGGTGTACTTGTTCACGGACGCGTACGTATAGTATATATGCTAGTCCCATCCCACCTCTTCGATGCGTACTATATACCACCATAACACAAACATAAACAATTCTACCTTGCTGGTCAAATTAACCTCACTGCCGGCTGTTCGTCAAAGTGATGGACGACGACCTCGCGGGCCCACAGAAAGCGTCACACACGAGTATCGAGTGTCGTGTAGGACAACCATCGACTGCATGTGGCCAAAACATGTATGTATGAAAGGGTTGTGTAATGTTTTAAATAACGATTTCACGACTCTGATGTGGCACCGGCCTGCCTAACAAAACAGCCAACCCACACGGTGGCTCACAACTCGTAGTGTACTGCGAGCCACCCGCCACCCCCAGACGCACACACCCACACACACACACCGCGAATCCACCGCAACTACGATGCATGTTAAACTAATTATCCCGCGGTGAACATATGTTACCAAAGGAGGGACATTTTAATTTCAAAAAAAAATCACAGAGATCATTAAGACGTTTTAGTACATTAATTGATTGATTTTCTACGGGTATAATGTGCAAAAATCAAATTTGAGCTACATGCACATGTGACAGTGCACCTAAATGGATTGCAAAAACACATGTGTCTCACTAGGTGCATGTTTACTCCACGTGAAACAAATTTCAAACATTGAGAATCTTGATTTTAAAATTCTAGTACATCCAAAACATACTTGAAGTTCATGAAACTTATCGTGTTGTCATATGGACACCAATACAAAGTGACATTGTACATTTTTTTGTAAAATTTGAGACCAGTTTTGATGTAATCTTCATCTAATTACAAACGGGAGATTATTAATAATTGGGAACCAATATCCCAAATGGATTATTTATTCGAACCGTGAGTGTTAGACCAACAATGGATACATGCCATGCTTCAGTTAAGCAATAAAGCGGCATCATTAATCATCCAAATAGAGAAACAATATACGTGCCGCCGTGGGCCCGTGTGCCGTGTGAGCAGGCGTGAGTTGACGGGACGCATGCGAGCAGTCCGCCGCGCAGGCAGACAGGGAGGCGTGCGTGCAGATGTGTGAACTGACGGAGGCGCGCTAGCTGCACAGTGTCATCGGGAGGCGTGTGAGTAGCTGTGTGAAACTTTGCTAGCCATGCCAGCAGTCCGGTGTGCAGGCTCACCGGGAGGCGAGCCATGGGTTTGACCGCTGATAACCCACAAGTATAGGGGATTGCAACAGTTTTCGAGGGTAGAGTATTCAACCCAAATATATAGATTCGACACAAGGGGAGCCAAAGAATATTTGAAGGTATTAGCAGCTGAGTTGTCAATTCAACCACACCTGCAGATTAATTATCTACAACAAAGTGATCAGTAGCACAGTAATATGATAGTTTTGATAGTGGTGACAGTAGCAATGGTAACAGTAATAGTGATAGCAGTAATTTGTAGCAAGTGTAACAGTGATGATAGCAATAGTAATGCAGCAGGAACAATATAGGATAAATTCGTAGGCATTGGATCGGTGACTTGTTGGATGATATTCATCATGTGACAGTTATAACCTTGGGCGATACGTCACTAGCTCCAGTTCATCGATATAATGTAGGCATGTATTCTGTAAATAGTCATACATGCTTTATTAAAAGAACTTGCATGACATCTTTTGTCCTACCCTCCCGTGGCAGCGGGGTCCGTATTGGAAACTAAGGGATATTAAGGCCTCCTTTTATTAGTGAACCGGAACAAAGCATTAACACATAGAGAATACATGAACTCCCCAAACTACGGTCATCACCGAGAGTGGGCCCGGTTGTTGTCACTCCGGGGTTGTCGGATCATAACCATAGTAGGTGACTATAACTTGCAAGATCGGATCTAAAACATGGATATAATGATGAATTCATAAACGGTTCAGATCTGAGTTCATGGCACTCGGGCCCAAAGTGACAAGCATTAAGCATAGAAAAGTCATAGCAACATCAATCTACGAACATAGTGGATACTAGGGATCATGCCCTAACAAAACTAACTCGATTACATGATAAATCTCATCCAACTCCTCAGCGACCAGCGAGCCTACGAAGGAATTACTCATTCCCGGTGGGGAGCATCATGGAATTGGCGATGGAGATTGGTTGGTGATGACGAAGAACGAAGATCCCCCTCTCCGGATTCCCAAATGGACTCCAGATCTACCCTCCCAAGGAAGAACAGGCTTGGCAGCGGCTGCGTCTCGTGGATCACAATAATTCTTTCTCCCTGATTTTTGTGGAAATATGTGATTTTATAGTATCAGGGGGTCGTTAGCGGGGCCACCAGGTGGGTACAACCCACCTGGGCATGCCAGGAGAGGGGGGCGCGCCCTGGTGGGTTTTTCCCAACCAGGGCCCCCTCTCCGGTGGGTCTTGGCTCTAGAGATTCTTATTATTGATATAAAAAATCCTCGCAAAGTTTCGTCCCATTCCGAGAACTTTTATTTCTGCACAAAAACAACACCATGGTAGTTCTGCTGAAAACAGCGTCAGTCCGGTTTTATTCAAATCATGCAAATTAGAGTCCAAAACAAGAGGAAAAGCATGAGAAAAAGCAGATACGTTGGGGACGTATCAACTCCCCCAAGCTTAAACCTTTGCTTGTCCTCAAGCAATTCAGTTGATAAACTGAAAGTGAGAAAGAAAAACTTTTACGAACACTTTTGCTCTTGTTTGCATAAATAAGCTTAAACAACACCCAGGTTTTCAGCCAGCATTATAACTAACCATGTTGACAATAACACTTAAAGATTATAATGACTCATATCAATGACATAATCAGCTAGCGAGCAATAATAAGATATCTGAAATAGTAACACGTTGTCAAAACAACCATGATATAATATGACAATAATGGTATCTCGCTAGCCCTTTCTGAGACCGCAAAACATAAATGCAGAGCACCTCCAAAGTTCAAGCAGCGACTAAACATCGTAAGCATGGTAGAAAAGATCCAGTCATGATGGACCCAACATTAGCTATACATAATGCATAAATCATGACAGCTGTGCTCTACTCAGTTTCTGGCGCTTGTTTTTAGAAGGTGATGACACAACATAAAAGTAAATAGAAAGTCCCTTCGCAGAGGGAAGCAGTGATTTGCAGAGGTGCCGGAGCTCAGTTTTTTTTAAAAGGAGATAAATGATATTTTGAGCATGCACCCTTCTTATTCACTTCACGACCATCAGTTATCAACATCTTCCATGCTAAGCACGCTAGTGGCGGTTCCCAAGTGATAAAAGTAAAGGTTTACTCCCCCTCCACCATCAATCACACTCCACGGCTTGTCCGAAACAACGGGTGCCGTCCATACCAACATTAGTCCCGGGGGAGTTTTGTTTAATTATTTGCATTTTTGAGTTCGGGACTGGGAATCCCTATTACCACCCATTTTCTCGTGCGATGGCGAGTGAATAAACACTCGACCTGAGAATAACCCGCTTAGTATGGAAGATATCGACCACCTCCTGTCGTTCCATGAACGATCCAGGCACACAAAAAGGATAATTTTTAGACGTTTTTAGAGGTGGCACATGCAAATTTACTTAGGACGACAGGGTAATACCGCATATATGTAGGTATGGTGGACTCATCTGGAATAACTTTGGGTTCAAGGTTTTTGATGTGCAAGCAGAATTCCCACTTAGTACAGGCGAAGGCTAGCAATTAAGATTGAGAAGCGGCCAGCTAGAGACCAACAACGATCATAACCATGCATTATGCATAAGTAACATTGGACACTAACATGAGTAGGATATGAACACCATGAACATAAATATCATAGAGGCTATGTTGGTTTTGATTCATCTACATGCATGAACATGTGCCAAGTCAAGCCACTCGAACATTCAGTGGAGGATACCATATCATCATACTACATCACAATCATTTTAACGCTATATTGATATCCAAGATGAATCATTGTCAACTCCTAGCTACTTATGCATGGCATGAGAAACTATAATCTCTAATTGTCATTGCAAACATGTTTAATCATAGCGGGCTGAAGCATGGGTACTAGGTTAAACATATTTACACAAACAAAACAAGTCGAGTTCATACCAGTTTCTCTTTGCCACGGCCAGTTCATTGAATGTCGTCATTATTGCCTTTCACTTGCACGACCGAATGATATGGAAATAATAATAGTGCAAGAATGCCGTGGACTAAGCTGGAATATGCGAACATTTTATTCAACAGGAGAAGACAAGGTAAAATGGGCTCTTTATTAGTTCAACAATTATTCATATGAGAGCCACTCAACATTTTCATCGTGGTCTTCTCCTCGGTAAGACTCGAATAAAAAGAAAAGAAATTCAGAGAAACACACTGAAATATTTTTGGAGTTTTTGGTTTTCTTCAACAAGCAAATAAAAAGCAAAAACGAGAAAAACTATTTACACGGGAAAGTTCCCAACAAGCAAAAGAAGAACAAGGAAATATTTTTGGATTTTCTTTTTAATGCTATTACTAAGCATGCATAGAAAGTAAATTACTGCAACTATTTTTTTTGGTTTTTCTAAAGTTTATCAAACACACAAGAAGAAAGCAAGAAAATAAATCTAAGCATGGATGATACAATGAAAAAGTTGAGCACCGACAAATAGAATGGTATGTGAACATGAATGTAATGTCGGTGAGAAACATGTACTCCCCCAAGCTTAGGCTTTTGGCCTAACTTGGCACTCGATCAATAGCCTGGAGGGTAGTAGTTAGCGTGGTAGCTCACAGAGGCTCTCGGTGCAGATGCCTCGGCACGACGTGCCGCCACCACTGCTACGTTATGAGCTCAGGCCTCGCTCTCAAGAACAAAATATCTTCCCTTGCTGTTATAGTCAAAAAGAGCAGGCGCATGCAAATATGTGTCCACAACAGATGATTGGTTGAACATCAGATTATAAGTGAAGTCATGAATCTTTCCTTTAAGGATTTTATGCTCTTTTAAAGCATCAAAATCTAAATACAGAGTGGGTAAGATAGGATCAAAGGGCAAAGGTGAAACACCCATCCCTCATGCTAGACGTGTGGCATAAATTCCACCATAGAACCAACCACTTTTGGCGTTATGCTAAGTCTACGTGCAACAATCGCTCCAAGGTTATAATTCCTTTCACCAGTGAGAGCGGTGTGAATGAGGCTCAAGTCTGGTGCACAAAGTATGCTACAATCTTGCTTGCCTACTATGCATTTCCCGTTAAATAAAGCAAAATACTGAATTGCGGGAAAGTGAATGCTCTTTATTCTTCCTTGTCTCACTCCCCTATTTTCACCGTAACAAAGGCTAGTCAAGAAAGATTCATACTCAGCCGTTGGTGGCTCATCAAGCGAACCCCAGAATGGAAGTTTGCAATGATAAGCAAAATTCTCTAATGGAATAGTATATGGATTATCATAAAGCATAAACGACACCCTAGACTCACGTGGAAAATATTTAAATCCTTTGACAAATGATTCAGTGAGAAGTTGGTGTTGTTCACACTTATCTGAAAGGTAGGGACCGAGACCAGCATTGTGATCATATTGCTCAAATTCCTCCTTAATGACCACTCACATGATATACTCATCGCAAGGCCATAAGCATGTTTTGGTAGCGGCACTTCGTGTGGAACTTTCACTTAGTTCAACATAAGACCTGCGGACAGAACTATCACTAGAAGATGCCCCCGCGGATCGCCTCCTCGAAGAACTCCTTCCAAATAAGTTCATCATGTCCGCGTACAATTTTTTGAAAATAAAAATTTTGAGGTGACAAAAATTTGTCAACAAAACTTTATGAAATTGATAGCAACTACTGATAGGGATACATAGAGGCCATAGCAAGCATTCAAACTACTTAGAACACTAAGAATTCAACATGCAAGCACATCTACAGCAGCACCAAGAGTAGCTAATTATTCAAAGTATAAACCACTAAAACAAAAACTAATTGGACAAATGGTGGAGTCACATACCAAGCAACAATCCCCTGAAACAGTTTTTGAAATGGAGCTTCGAGCAAAGAGATCGAAATCCGCGGGTTTGAGCTCAAGAACACGGGAGAGAGAGCAATGTGGATTTTTTTCTGGAGGTGAGTGATGATGTGGGATAAAGAGATAAGTGAGGGGGCTCACGTGGGGACCACAACCCATCAGGGCGCGCCCAGGTGGGTTGTGCCCACCTGGTGCACCTCCCTCTGGTATTATTTGCACCAAAAATTCAGAAATAATCAGAAAAAATTCATGTTCAATTTTTAGGGCATTCTGAGAACTTTTATTTTTGGGTCATTTTTTTAGTGCACGAGAAATTCAGGAAACAGACAAAACATGGCATTTTATTTTATTTAACTAATAAAAACAAAGAATAAAAAGTGGGGACAGAAGGTAGTTCTTACTAAATTCATCAAATTCATACCGTTCAAAAATGATTCATTAATAAGGTTGATCAGGTCTTATTAATAACCACTTTTGATTAGCATGAAACCAAAGAATTTTCGTAAATCACTAAGTTACCTCAATGGGGATATGAATGTCCCCAACAATAAGCATTTCATATTTCTTTTTGACAGTAGGTAGAGGTATTTGAAAACTTCCAATAGTGATTGTCGGAGATTTTTCAATAACATTAATACCATTCACTTGAAAGTGCACCGTATGCTCATTACCATTAATATGAAAAGTGACCTTGCTTTTATTGCAATCAATAACAGCCCCTGCAGTAGTCAAGAAGGGTCTACCAAGGATAATCGACATGTTGTCATCCTCGGGCATCTCAAGTATAACAAAGCCAGTCAAAATAGTAACATTAGCAACAACAACGGGCACATCCTCATAGATACCGATAGGTATGGCAGTTGAATTGTCAGCCATTAGCAAAGATATTTCAGTAGGTGTGAGTTTATTCAAATCAAGTCTTTTATATAAAGAGAAAGGCATAACACTAACACCATCTCCTAAATCACACATAGCGGTTTTCACATAATTCTTTTTGATAGAGCAAGGTATAGTTGGTATACCCGGATCTCCAAGTTTTTTAGGTACTCCATCTTTGAAAGTGTAATTAGCAAGCATAGTGGAGATTTCAGCTTTCGGTATTTTTCTATTATTTGTGATGATGTCTTTCATATACTTTGCATAAGGAGGCATTTTCAAGATACCAGTCAAGCAAGTGCGCAAAAAGACTGGCCTCAGCATTTCAGCAAAGCGTTCAAATTCTTCATCATCATTCTTTTTAGTTGACTTGGGTGGAAAAGGCATAGGTTTTTGAATCCACGGTTCTCTTTCTTTACCGTGTTTTCTAGCAACAAAGTCTCTTTTATTGTATCTTTTATTTTGGGGTTGTGGGTTATCAAGATCAACAGGTGGTTCTATTTCAACATCATTGTCTGGTTCTTTTTCATTTGGTTGAGTGTCTTCATGAACCTCATCATTATCTTTTTCATTATCACTATGTCACATCCTAGCTAGTTCATGCATTAGAGTGTTGCATCATGTCTCTTTTCCAGAAACTTGAAATGGGGAAGACAGAAACCCCCAGCACCCCCTCTGAAAACAACTAGGGTTTAGTAAAATTATTTTTAATGAACCTGAAATGCCCATCTAAAAAGTCCACCCTTTTTGTCTTGGGTTAGGACCTCTGACAAAATGGTTCACAATTTTCTAGGACACATAAGGTCACTGGATTAATTCTTTATCTATTTGCATTTGGGCATTTAAATGCTATGAAATAATTCAAATGCCCAAATAATTCTGGATTTAAGTGAGGGTTGTTAGGAATAATCCCAACAGAGCCCACAATTATTTGCAGGATTTTTGGAAACGTTTTAGTATTTTTAATAAAGCCTCGCAGTTACAGAAAAAATAGGAAAAACAAAACAGAATAAAGAGAAGGAGAGAATCTTACCTAGCAGCCCACTGGCCGGCCCAGCACTGTGCTGGCCTGCGCCAGTCAGCTCCTTCCTCTCGCCAGAGCAGGCAGAGAGGTGACGCCGGCGTGCGCGAGCTCGCCACGGCGGCACCTGCTTGCCGCCCGCGCCGCTGGACGCGCTGGTCGACCTCCACGTCGCCCGCTCGACCGCCCCGACACCCCATTCGCCCCCTGCACTTCTCCCTCGCTCTCTCTCGCCATGGCCGAAGCAGCTGCCGTCGTCCCGCCGACGTAGCCGCGCCCACCATCGTCCTCGTGCCGATCCACCATGTCCACAAGCTCCGCCTTCATCCGCTACGCCGAGCCAGCCAAGCCACGAGCGCTTGCACGCTCTGCACCGCCTCCACCGACCCCGTCTTCGTCGATCACCGCCGGAGATCCATCTCGCCGTCGCCGCCGCAGCAGCTCGTCCCCGACCTCGCCGTCTGCTCCGTCGCAACCACCGTGAGCCTGGCCACCTCCCTATCCTCTCCATTCTCCCTCTCGAGCCCCATAGCAACTGCACGTAGCTCACCCGCACGCGCCGCCGCCGAGCTCGTCGCCGACGAGGCTCCGGCCATACAACAGTCGCACCACTATGGCCGTTAGCTTCACCGCATCGCCAGGAGCCCGTAGCACCATCGCACGCCCCTCGCCGCGCTCTCTAGCTATGGGTTCGACTACAGCCGTACCCCGGCAGCCGCACAACTCGTCGCCGGCGTCGATTCCGGCTACCCCGAGCTCCACCACCACCACCAATCGATGCGGCTCGTTCCCAGCTGCGTATAGATGCTCTCCGCCGCCCATTAGGTCGCCGGAGCACGGATCCCTCACCCCACCGCCGCGTCTGGCCTCGCCGGCGGCTAAACGCCGGCGAGTTGACCCCGTTTGACCCAGGCTGACCCCCTCCCCTGAGTCAATGACAAGTGGGGCCCGCCTGCTAATTAACCTGGATTAACTTTTAATTAATTCTAAATTAGTTAGTTAACTAACAGTGACACTGACATGTGGACCCCACACGTCAGGTTTGACCTGGACGACCCCGCTGACCAGCTGACGTCACCCTGACGCAATGCTGATGCATTAATTTAATTACTGGAATTATTTTTATACAGGAAATTTTAGAAAATACCACAAACTTCAAAAAATCATAGAAAATAATCTATAGCTCAGAATGAAAAGATTTATATATGAAATATGATCAGAAAAATCCAATCTATCCATCTGTACTGGTTTCATGCATGCTTAAGCAAATTTACCTGCTGTTTAGTGCAGAACAAGATAAAGCACTATTAAGGGCCATTTATGAGCTTGGAATTTGAATCTTTGATTCAAAATGGTTCAAACCCATCTGGTCTTAGGTGCATTAGCCCAATACATTCATTTTTCCATGTCTCATGCATGCATCATATTGTTGCACTTTGCTTGGTGTTGATTGTGTTTCGATGTGTTCTTCGTGGTAGGTTCTGCCTCCGAGGATATTCGTGAGTATGCAACTGAAGGGCAGTATTCCACTACCACTCCGTCAGGCAAGCAACCCATTGATCATTTTGATACAAACCCAACTTCTCGCTTCTGCTCTCGTTTACTACATTAAGACAACGCGTTTCAAACTGCTGTGTGTTGCGGTAGTTGAACCCACTTCCTCTGCATGACCTGTCATTGCCACAGTAACTAGATGAAACCCACTAGCATGTGTAGGAGTTGATTGAGCCATTTTTGTCTTTCCTACCATGCTATGCTTGCTATGCTTAGAGTCGTGTCAGCTCTGGCTCATCGGGGTGATGAACTAGAGTGAAAGGTTGTGTCGGCAATGAGAGTGAAGTGTTGAATATGATTTGGTAAAGGTATCGATGAGAGGCCATGTAGGAGTACATGGTGGGTTGTTTCATTGAGACCGTCCTTAAGAACTGAGATCTGTATGTGTGATTTAAGATCAGCTACTACCACACATTGAGCCCGAAACCAATGGACCCTCTCGGCTTCTTAATCACCCTTGTCCTCTGTCCAGGAGTTGCAAGTAGTTTCTAGTGTTTGTAGTAAGCTGGGGCCGTGGACAGCGCTGACCCGAGGTGTAACACCCCGCATGTAACTTGCCATATTTGTAACTCCGACTCTTGCCATTTTCGGCTATGTGATATGTTTTTCCCTCCGTTGTCGGGTTTTGTCTTTCGTTTTGTATTTTGTCATGTCATGCATTTTCATATCATGTCATCATGTGCATTACATTTGCATACGTGTTCGTCTCATGCATCCGAGCATTTTCCCCGTTGTCCGTTTTCCAATCCGGCGCTCCTATCTCCTCCGGTGCACCCCTCGTTTTCTTTCGTGTGCGTGTGTCAAACTTTCTCGGAATGGACCGAGGCTTGTCAAGTGGTCTTAATATACCACCCGGAGTCTACCGGTCAAGTTTCGTTCCATTCGGAGGTCGTTTGGTACTCCATCGGTTAACCGGGCCTTCGCAATGTCCATTTGAGTATCCAGCAAAAAACCCCTCCTAAACCAGCCCAAAACCCACCAAACTCTCTTCCATGCTCTAGGTCGTTCGATCACGATCGAGTGGGCGAAAACCGCACCTCATTTGGAGCCTCCTAGCTCCCTCTACCTATTTATAAGTGGGCATCCCGAAAAACGAAATCTCAGACGAACCCTAACCCTCTCCCTCCGCGCCGCGCCGGACGCGTCCGCCCGCGCCGCCCGGCCAACCCGCGAGCGCCACGTGGCCCGCCTCCGG
>NC_057814.1:292503569-292550662 GCF_018294505.1 Triticum aestivum | reverse complement strand
GCCGCCCCCGGCCCCGCCGCTCCTCCGGCGACCTGCGCCGCCGCTCCCTCTCCCTCCTTCCTCCGCCGGCGAGCGAGCTCGGGCTGGAAGAGCTCGTTCGATCCAGATCTCTGCGTACGTTGACTTTTTCTCGCCTCAAAATTCTCCTCAGTCTTAATTTTCTCAGTATCTTGCTCTGTTTCCGATGCCATAACTTTGTGCATGTAGCTCCGATTCGCGCGTATAATATGTCAAATTGTTCGTCTCGTGATGATCTTCATTTTGTTCAATTGCACCATTTTCATTAGAGGTCATCTTGATGCCCAAATCTTAGATGGAAGAGGGCTAGTTGCTGTTATTCTCTGGTTCCTGACAGAACTTGGAGATTTGTCATTTTTGTATCATTTATTCTGTGCATCTTGTGAGCATGAGCTCTACATGTGTTTTGAAGTATGCCATGCCATCTTTCCAGTGGTGTAGTCCATGTATTTTTTGATCTCTGTGGTGACTACCACAAGCATGCAAAGTAGGCCCCGTAATATTTCTGATTTCAGGGACTTAGTGATTTCTCCAAGTCCTTGTCTGCTGTAATTTTGTTGCCATGTAAACTTGATGCTACAGGGAGATCCATGCATATTTTGGAGATGTTCAGTAAGGATGTTTTGTAGATATAGTTGTAGTTGATCCATTTCTGCAATTGTTTGCAAATTTAGAGTATCATAGCATGACTCAATCTTGCTCTACTTTTGGTATAAAATATTTCTGGCAGATTCTTAACATGACATGCATTTTTGCCAAGCTTATTGTAGTTGATCCGTACATGCTAGGTAATTTTTCTTGCCATGGATAGCTTCATAAACATGCCATCTTGCTGTAGGTATGCTTGGTTTGTCATGCATTGCTCTGTAGTGAGTGCATCAAGCTCACAAAGAGACCTACATATTATTATTTCTGCCATGCTCTGTTTTCTGCGAAGTCTGAAACCTGATAACGAAACTTGCTATGTTTACATGCTTGCCATCATATCTTCTGGTCCTTTTTGGCTTATGGTCAGTAAGGGACTTTTGTCATGTGCATTTAGTAGAACATTGCCATGCCTTGGTTTGCTATGTTAAGTTTCTGTAGCATGTTGATTTCGTGCTCTGAACATTGCTACCTGATGCAGATTTCTGTCATGTCCAGTTTTTCACCAAGTCTGTGAACCTATAATCTTTTGCATTTTTGCCATGCTTGTTTGAGCTTGATATGTTGTGAACTAGCCGTAGCTCAGTGTTCATATTTTGTCAAGCATTTCCTGTAGATTACTGCCATGTGCTTTGTTGCTATGTTGGGGTGCTGTAGCATTGTTACTTGTTGTATTTTAAGTCCTATCTTGCTGTATATCGCAGATTAGTGTCATTCTTGTTTTGCTTGCCATTTGCAAACCGTGCATCCGATTCCGGTGATCTTTATATCGATTTCGACCGAAATCATCTCATCTTTCCAGTGGCATGCTTGGTTTGCCAAGTTACTGCCATGTTCATCTTTTTCCTTCCGGAGCACGCATATGCATCGCATATCATATCTTGCATATCATACATGTTTTGCATCATGTTGCTTGCGCATTTCTCGTTGTTGATTGTGGTTCCGTTTGATTGTGCTCTTGTCTTGGGTAGAGCCAGGAGACGAGTTCGTGAACGTGGAACCTGTCGAGTACGCTTACGAGGATCAAGCTTTCGACAACTTTGAGAATCTTGCAGGCAAGATGACCACCCCTCGAAATCACTTCTATCTTTGCTATGCTAGTTGTTCGCTCTATTGCCATGCTCGCTACCTATCACTTGCTATATCATGTCTCGTATTTCAGCCATGTCAGCCCCTAACCATCCTTTCCTAGCAAACCGTTGTTTGGCTATGTTACCGCTTTTGCTCAGCCCCTCTTATAGCGTTGCTAGTTGCAGGTGAAGTTGAAGTTTGTTCCATGTCGGAACATGGACATGTTGGGATATCACAATATCTCTTATTTAATTAATGCATCTATATATTTTGGTGAAGGGTGGAAGGCTCGGCCTTATGCCTGGTGTTTTGTTCCACTCTTGCCGCCCTAGTTAATGTTATACCGGGATTATGTTCCTTGAGTTTGCGTTCCTTACATGGTCGGGTGATTTATGGGACCCCCTTGACAGTTCGCCTTGAATAAAACTCCTCCAGCAAGGCCCAACCTTGGTTTTACCATTTTCTACCTAAACCTTTTTCCCCGGGTTTTCGCGAGCCCGAGGGTCATCTTATTTTAACCCCCCCGGGCCAGTGCTCCTTCGAGTGTTGGTCCGAACTGAGCAGACTGCGGGGCCCCCTCCTGGAAACTCGAGGTCTGGTTTTACTCGTAGGATGTCTCATCCGGTGTGCCCTGAGAACGAGATATGTGCAGCTCCTATCGGGATTTGTCGGCACATTCGGGTGCCTTTGCTGGTTTTGTTTTACCATCGTCGAAATGTCTTGTAACCGGGATTCTGAGACTGATCGGGTCTTCCCGGGAGAAGGAATATCCTTCGTTGACCGTGAGAGCTTATAATGGGCTAAGTTGGGACACCCCTGCAGGGTATTATCTTTCGAAAGCCGTGCCCGCGGTTATGAAGCAGATGGGAATTTGTTAATGTCCGGTTGTAGATAACTTGTCACTTGACCCAATTAAAATACACCAAGTGCGTGTGTAGCCGTGATGGTCTCTTCTCGGCGGAGTCCGGGAAGTGAACACGGTCTGTGTTATGTATGACGTAAGTAGGTGTTCAGGACCTCTTCTTGGTCATTGCTAGATGACGTCCGTTCCTTTGCTTCTCTTCTCGCTCTCATTTGCGCAAGTTAGCCACCATATATGTTCTGCCGCTGCAGCTCCACCTCTTTGCACCTCTTGTCCTATAAGCTTAAATAGTCTTGATCTCGCGGGTGTGAGATTGCTGAGTCCCCGTGACTCACAGATACTTCCAACACCAGTTGCAGGTGCCGACGATGCCAGTGCAGATGATGGCGTCGATCTCAAGTGGGAGTTCGACGAGGAACGTGGTCGTTACTATGTGTCTTTTCCTGATGATCAGTAGTGGAGCCCAGTTGGGACGATCGGGGATCTAGCATTTGGGGTTGTCTTATTTTCATCTGGATTTTGACCGTAGTCGGTCTATATGATTGTATTTTGGATGATGTATGATGATATTTATGTATTGTGTGAAGTGGCGATTGTAAGCCAACTCTTTATCCCATTCTTGTTCATTACATGGGATTGTGTGAAGATGACCCTTCTTGCGACAAAACCACTATGAGGTTATGCCTCTAAGTCGTGCCTCGACACGTGGGAGATATAGCCGCATCGTGGGCGTTACACGAGGGGTGGGCTGTGATGCGGTAGGCTCGTGGCCCGGTGTACCGAGTCGCCCGTTTGGTGTCTCGGGAACCCTGCACACATCGTTCGGGGCCGTATGTGGAAACCTCAGCCGGACTCCCTGCGGATGGAACCTGAATAGGCGATAAACCTGGACTAGAGACTTGAGTGTTTAGGTAGGCTGTGGCCGACACCCTCGCTGGGCTTCCGCTTGAAGGTTGTCGAGTACATATCGTGTAAACGGCGGTAAGTGGTGAGAGCGTGTGTGACGAAGTACACCCCTGCAGGGTATAGAACTATTCGAATAGCCGCGTCCGCGGTAAAGGACTACTTGGTCGCTTATGCAGTTCATAGACAAGTTAATGGTTACTACTAAAAGCTTCAAGATAAGTGTGAGTACCGCGGATGGCTCTCTCGTAGGATGACGAGGGAGGATCCACGGTGGAGTATTGAGATGGTGACTAGTGGACTCGTGTGCGAAAACTATTTTACAAGTGGTGTCTCGTAGGATAGCTTAGCCAAGAGTCAAAGATGGCTTGTTGCAATAACTCCACTACCTTCTTGAGAATGTGCATGTATAATAGGATCTGTTGTAAGACTTGCTGAGTACCTTTGTACTCATGTTGCTTTAATTACTATTTTCAGACGACAACACCGCCCCCTCCGACGGGTTCTATGTAGATCGCGACGTTGATGAGTGACTTGCCACCCAGGTGGTGATCTGAGCTTGTGAAGGGCCTATGTAGATAGACAGGCTTCGTCAAGCCTTCTTTCTTTCTAGTTGTCTGTACTCAGACAAGTTTGCTTTCGCATGTGCTTGTATGTTTGTACGACTTGAGTGTCGGGTCATGTGACCCCTATCTGTATGAACATGTTATGTATGGCTCTCCGGAGCCTTTAAATAAAGTACTTTGAGTTGTAGAGTTTTGTTGTGATGCCATGTTGTATTTACACATATCGAGCATATTGTGTGTATGATTGAAATGCTTGGTACGTGTGGGATCCGACAATCTAGTTGTTTATCCTTGGCAGCCTCTCTTATGGGGAAATGTAGTCTAGTGCTCCCATGAGCCATAGTAGTCCGCTACAGCCCGGTTCACCGGAGTCCTGCTAGCCCAGCACTACTGCTCCGGACACTTGACTGGCCGACATTTGTTTCACATCGTTCCTGTGTCTGTCCCTTCGGGGAAATGTCACGCGGTGACATCCGGAGTCCTGCCTAGCCTGCTACAGCCCGGGTTCCCGGAGTCCTGTTAGCCCAGTGCTACAGCCCGGATTCACACGCTGCTGACCGACACGTTCGATGTTGAATCATGTATGCCTGTCCCCATACGTTAGTGCCGCTTTGGGTTCGCGACTAGCCATGTCGGCCAAGGTTCTCTGTCATATGGATGCTAGCGACACTGTCATATACGTGAGCCAAAAGGCGCAAACGGCCCCGGGCCATGGTAAGGCGACACCCGTGGGAGTACCGTGCGTGAGGCCGCAAAGTGATATGAGGTGTTACAGGCTAGATTGGTGTGACTTAGAATCGGGGTCCTGACATCATTGGCATCAGAGCCGGACTGCCTGTAGGTGCGTTAAGCCAAACTGGTCGATGTAGAGTCTAGAAATGCTTTAGTTATATGTAGGGGAATTGATTGTGGGAGGGAATGTAAGGCTCTTTTACTCCTTTACCTTATGCCCTCTGATCTGAGTCATTCTCTTCTCATTCTACATGGGTTAAGGACTAGGCTCTCTTCTCTCTATCAGGTTCACGTGTTACTAACCCGTAGTAACTTATAGGATTGTTGGTTACTAGCCTCGGTTCAGTTTCTACTACATTTAGTATGTTGTCAGTTGAACCAGAACCTTGATATGATGTTGTTGAGCAGTTTTGCAGACTATCATGAATGTCTCAAATCTTTTTTTGAGCATTTACAGTCGTTATGCTGTCCGATTTCTCATAGAAGCTCTAATGCCTTTGCATTATTTCGTGCTTTCAGATGGCCACTCGTTCCCAGAATCAAGTGGTTCGTCTGACCTGGTGCCTCGATATACCTGGTCACACGGCCATGCTTGTCCGAGTGATGGTCGAGACAGGCTATCGATGGTATCCTGAGTATACCGTCGAGGAGCAGTTCCGAGACTTTAATCAAAGCCAATATCTTTGCACAGTCAGGATCTACCCTTCCTACCCTGGAGCTACTGAACCCCTCCATTGCTCTTATGGACTTGGGGTTACCATCGAGATGTCCGTGCAGGATGCAGCTTACTCAATGATGACTATCATACGAGCCAGAACTGCCTTGCTTCGGAACACTGATTTCCGCTATATGCCAGCATCACTCCTTGGGGCACAAGGGTACTATCAGGCTATTTACAGTGATCCTACCCATGAGGATTCACTACTTGCACTGCCACCTAGATGCTTGAGGACAAGGACCGTGAGAATCTTTCCTTGTGAATGGAGCTCTTTAATGCTCGTTCTGATCACTGGGCCACTCTGACACGGTTTGCACCTGTCGTGCAGGCTGGGTATATGGACATGAGGGACTTGTACCCCGTGCGGTCTGGTCTGCCAGATTGTATGGAATGGCGTGATGTAGGAGGCATCACCCCTCCTCGTGGACCCCGTCTGCCACCGTTTGTTGGACCAAGGCCACATCCGAGTCCTTATGGACCGCAAGCTCCACAGGACCGACTGTTCCCAGATGATCATGTTCAGCTCCCAGGACATGGTGGTGATCTTTATGAAGATTACTACGGATACGTTTGAGTTGCTAGTAGCTTCACTAGTATTGTAACAGTTGTATTCTCCACAGTCCTGCGTGTCTCGTGGGATACGACTTGGTGTGTATCACATTCCGGAGGTGTAAAAAAAATAATGTATAGGAGCTTGGAATGCCTCTGATGAGATGTATCGTCTTTCATCGTAGTTGTACTCTAGCCTGGGCTTGTACTAAATTATGTATGGTGTGTATGACCGTTGGTATATATATGGCAGCTTCTATATTACCATGTCATACTGATGAACATCTCTACATTCCGTGTTATCCATTACATTCCGCACTTCCTTGCCAAGATTTTGCCATCCTTGTCTAAACCGTTGTCTTGTTTTCCTAGGATGGTCAACACCCGCAACAACCCTGCTGTCCAAGCGCAGGGTGAAGCCAGTGCAGCTAGGGATGAGAATCTGCCTCAACCGCCTTCGCTGGCCGAAGTCATGCTAGAGGCGGAAAGAAACAAGCGTGAGACGAACCGCTTGCTAGAGCGAATTGAGCAAAATACTGCACGTTACCAGAGGAACGACTTGGTGTCCATCAATGACTTTATCAAGTTGTACCCACCGAAGTTTAACCATTCCATCGAGCCCCTCGATGCGGATGATTGGCTTCGCAGCATCACCCATAAGCTACGTTCTGCCAATGTAGCCGAAGCCGATAAAGTTACCTACGCTGCCTATCACCTTGAAGGCCCTGCTAGCCTTTGGTGGGAAAACTTTGAATCTATGCGCCCAGCCGGCCAAATCACTACTTGGGCTGAATTCAGTGAGGCTTTCCGTGAGCATCACATTCCGGAGGGTCTCATAGATCGTAAGCGGGAAGAATTCTGCAACTTCACCCAAGGCAGACTGACTGTGGACGCAAACAGCCGTGAGTTTGGAAATTTAGCACGCTATGCTCCTGAAGAGGTATCCACCGACGCCAAGAAGCAGGCAAGGTTCCGCAAGGGACTTAGCCCCGAGCTTCGCCGTGATCTTCGTCTGCACGAGTGCACCTCCTTCCAGAAGCTGGCCAATAAGGCCATCAGTGCTGAGACAGGTCAGACTGACTATGACGCTTCACGCAAGCACTCCCGCGATTTTGGTTCCTCATCCGGCTCTGGATCTCAGAAGCGTCGGGTCTGGATTCCAAACACAGCTCTGCCACCCAGGTTCACTCCGAGGCCATCCTTTGAGGCGCCTCGCCCCAACCAGCAGTATGCACCGCCCAAGACCTATGGTGGCCCCGCTGTTAATGCTGCTCCACGCCCCAATGTTGTGACATGCTTCAAGTGTGGAGAGACGGGTCACTATCTGCACGAGTGCCCCCAGAACAACCCCAATTAGCCTGGAAAGTCTGTCGGCCGTGGTAAGCCAGCGGGAAAGACTTACTATGCCAAGCCAGCCACCACCTCATGTGGTCATGTCAACTATGTTTCAGCTGAAGAAATTCATGAGGATCCCAACGTCGTCCTTGGTACGCTCCTTGTTAATTGCTATCCGGCAACTATTCTTTTCGATACTGGAGCATCTCATTCATTTATCTCTGAGAGCTATGCTCGATTGCACAACACCACATTTAGTGACATGCCCACCTTCATGGAAATTCAAACTCCTGGTTTTAGATGGCAAACCTCTAGGATAAGCCATGGAAATGAAATTCTTGTCGACAGATTGGTCTTCCTTGCATCACTAATAGATCTCAAGTCCTCGGACATAAACATCATCTTGGGTATGGACTGGATGTCAGCCCACTATGCTAAGATTGATTGCTCTACTAGAACTGTTCAACTCACCCATCCATCGGGCAAGACAATCAATGTTTTGACCCGAGTGTCTAAGCATCAGCTTTACTCATTAAATGCCAACCCTCTTCCAGACCTTGAAGATGTTCCGGTAGTCCATGACTTCCCGGATGTCTTTCCAGAAGAACTGCCAGGTATTCCACCTGACAGGGATGCCGAGTTCGTGATAGACCTTGTTCCAGGAACCGTCCCAATCTCTAGAAGACCCTATAAGATGGCACCCCTAGAACTAGCCGAGCTTAAGAAACAACTCGATGAGTCCTTGAAAAAGGGTTTCATCCGTCCTAGTTCTTCTCCATGGGCTTGCCCCGTCCTCTTCGTCAAGAAGAAGGATGGAACGGATCGGATGGTTGTAGATTACTGACCTGTCAACTTGGTCACTATCAAGAACAAGTACCCGCTCCCCAGGATCAACGACCTGTATGATCAGCTCGCTGGATCCTCAGTCTTTTCTAAAATGGATTTGAGGTTGGGCTACCATCAAATCAAAATCAAGAACGGGGACATTCCTAAAACGGCCTTTGTCACTCGTTATGGCCAATACGGGTACACCGTCATGCCTTTTGGTTTAACCAATGCTCCAGCCACCTTCTCTCGGTTAATGAACTCGATCTTCATGGAGTATTTGGATAAGTTCGTCGTAGTATACCTCGATGATATACTCATCTACTCCAAGAATGAGGAAGAACATGCCGAACATCTAAGGCTAGTGTTGATGAAACTTCGAGAGCATCGCCTTTATGCCAAATTCTCCAAGTGTGAATTCTGGTTGCCAGAAGTGACCTATCTAGGCCATGTAATCTCTGGTAAGGGTATTGCTGTCAATCCCGAGCGAGTTCAAGCCATCCTTGACTGGACTCCACCTGAATCGGTCAAGCAAGTTCAGAGTTTCCTTGGGCTAGCGAGCTACTGTCGCCGCTTCGTCGAGAATTTCTCCATGGTTGCTAAACCCCTAACTGAACTCCTCAAGAAAGATAAAAAGTTCGAGTGGACCCCACAGTGCGAGTTCAGCTTTCAGGAACTGAAAAGACGCCTGACATCTGCTCCCGTACTCATACCACCAGATTTCTCTAAGGACTTTGTTATCTATTGCGACGCCTCACGACAAGGACTAGGTTGCATACTTATGCAAGATCGTCATGTGATTGCCTACGCTTTTAGACAGTTGCGTCCACATGAGGATAATTATCCCACACATGATCTAGAGCTTGCAGCTGTAGTCCATGCACTCAAAACATGGCGGCATTACCTTCTCGGTAATCGTTGCAAGATTTACACCGATCACCAAAGTCTGAAATACATGTTCACCCAACCGGATTTGATTCTCAGGCAAAGACGTTGGGTCGAGTTGATCACCGATTACGACTTAGGAATAACTTACACCCCGGGCAAAGCCAATGTCATGGCTGATGCGCTAAGTCGTAAATCTTATTGTAACAACTTGATGTTACAACAAAGTCAACCACGTCTCCACGAGGAATTATGTAAGCTTAACCTTCACATTGTTCCTCGAGGATTTCTATCCACCCTGGTGGCGAAACCTACCCTTACGGATCAGATCATCAAAGCTCAGGAGGTAGATCCGGGAATCTCCCGTATTAAGAGAAACATCAAGAAAGGAGTCGCGGATTGTTTCTCCGTTGATGACCAAGGTGTTGTGTTCTTTGGAGACCGTCTAGTGGTTCCCAAGGTACGCAACCTGAGGCGGTTGATCCTTAAGGAAGCTCATGAATCTCCTCTCACCGTTCATCCCGGTAGTACTAAAATGTATCAAGACCTACGCCAGAGGTTTTGGTGGACTAGGATGAAGAGAGAAATTGCTCAATACATTGCTAATTGCGACGTCTGTCGTCGTGTTAAAGCAGAGCATCAACGGCCTGCTGGCACCCTTCAACCTTTGGCTATTCCTGAATGGAAATGGGATAAAATCGGTATGGATTTCATCACCGGATTTCCCAGGACCAAGAGAGGGAATAATGCTATCTTCGTTGTTGTCAATCGTCTCTCCAAAGTAGCCCACTTCCTACCTGTTCGTGAGAGTATAACCGCTAGCCAGCTAGCTGACTTGTACATCTCCCGGATAGTGTCTCTTCATGGTGTTCCTTTGGAAATTAACTCAGACCGTGGAAGTCTCTTCACCTCTCGATTTTGGGAAAGTTTCCAAAATGCTACGGAAACTCATCTCTCCTTTAGCACCGCCTTCCACCCTCAATCAAGTGGTCAAGTAGAACGAGTCAATCAAATTCTGGAGGATATGCTTCGAGCTTCTGTCATCTCTTTCGGCATGCATTGGGAGAAATGCCTTCCATTCGCCAAGTTCGCTTATAACAATAGTTATCAAGCTAGCATGGGCAAAGCTCCTTTCGAGGTTCTCTATGGACGAAAATGTCGAACGCCTCTTAACTGGTCAGAAACCGGGGAAAGACAACTCTTTGGCCCGGATATGATTCAGGAAGCAGAAGAGCAGGTTCGCATTATTCGTGAGAAATTGAAAACGGCCCAATCTCGTCAAAAGAGCCAATATGACCGCAAACATAAGGCTATGAATTTTGAGGTTGACGAGAAGGCTTACCTTCGGGTTACTCCTTTGAAGGGAACCCATCGATTCGGTATCAAAGGCAAATTGGCTCCTCGTTACATTGGACCCTTTCGCATTCTTGCCAAACGAGGAGAAGTTGCCTACCAATTGGAACTACCTCCGCATCTTTCCAGAGTCCACGATGTCTTCCACGTTTCTCAACTCAGGCGTTGCTTCTCGGATCCTATCCGTGGAGTGGACCACGAAACGCTTGACCTCCAAGATAGTTTCACATATCAAGAACATCCCATTCGTATCCTTGATCAAGCCGAGCGTACCACTCGACTCTAGAATATCAAGTTTCTCAGGGTTCAATGGTCACACCATTCCGAGAGAGAAGCTACTTGGGCAAGGGAGGATCGTCTTCGACTTGAGTACCCCACCTTCTTCCCGGAAGATCCTAAATCTCGGGACGAGATTCTTTTGAGTGGGGGTGAGTTGTCACATCCTAGCTAGTTCATGCATTAGAGTGTTGCATCATGTCTCTTTTCCAGAAACTTGAAATGGGGAAGACAGAAACCCCCAGCACCCCCTCTGAAAACAACTAGGGTTTAGTAAAATTATTTTCAATGAACCTGAAATGCCCTTCTAAAAAGTCCACCCTTTTTGTCTTGGGTTAGGACCTCTGACAAAATGGGTTCACAATTTTCTAGGACACATAAGGTTACTGGATTAATTCTTTATCTATTTGCATTTGGGCATTTAAATGCTATGAAATAATTCAAATGCCCAAATAATTCTGGATTTAAGTGAGGACTGTTAGGAATAATCCCAACAGAGCCCACAATTATTTGCAGGATTTTTGGAAACGTTTTAGTATTTTTAATAAAGCCTCGCAGTTACAGAAAAAAATAGGAAAACCAAAACAGAATAAAGAGAGGGAGAGAATCTTACCTGGCAGACCACTGGCCGGCCCAGCACTGTGTTGGCCCGCGCCAGTCAGCTGCTTCCTCTCGCCAGAGCAGGCAGAGACGTGACGCCGGCGTGCGCGAGCTCACCACGGCGCCACCTGCTTGCCGCCCGCGCCGCTGGACACGCTGGTCGACCTCCACGTCGCCCGCTCGACGGCCCCGACACCCCCATTCGCCACCTGCACCTCTCCCTCGCTCTCTCTCACCATGGCCGAAGCAGCTGCCGTCGTCCCGCCGACGTAGCCGCGCCCACCGTCGTCCTTGCGCCGCTCCACCGTGTCAACAAGCTCCGCCTTCGTCCGCTACGCCGAGCCAGCCGAGGCCCGAGCGCTTGCACGCTCTGCACCGCCTCCACCGACCCCGTCTTCGTCGATCACCGCCGGAGATCCATCTCGCCGTCGCCGCCGCAGCAGCTCGTCCCCGACCTCGCCGTCTGCTCCGTCGCAACCAGCGTGAGCCTGGCCACCTCCCTATCCTCTCCATTCTCCCTCTCGAGCCCCGTAGCAATTGCACGTAGCTCACCCGCACGCGCCGCCGCAAAGCTCGTCACCGACGAGGCTCCGGCCATCCAACGGTCGCACCACTATGGCCATTAGCTTCACCGCATCGCCAGGAGCCCGTAGCACCATCGCACGCCCCTCGCCGCGCTCTCTAGCTATGGGTTCGACTACACGCGTACCCCGGCAGCCGCACAGCTCGTCGTCGGCGTCGATTCCGGCTACCCCGAGCTCCACCACCACCACCAATCGATGCGGCTCGTTCCCAGCTGCGTATAGATGCTCTCCGCCGCCCATTAGGTCGCCGGAGCACGGATCCCTCACCCCACCGCCGCGTCTGGCCTCGCCGGCGGCTAAACGCCGGCGAGTTGACCCCGTTTGACCCAGGCTGACCCCCTCCCCTGAGTCAATGACAAGTGGGGCCCGCCTGCTAATTAACCTGGATTAACTTTTAATTAATTCTAAATTAGTTAGTTAACTAACAGTGACACTGACATGTGGACCCCACACGTCAGGTTTGACCTGGACGACCCCGCTGACCAGCTGACGTCACCCTGACGCAATGCTGATGCATTAATTTAATTACTGGAATTATTTTTATACAGGAAATTTTAGAAAATACCACAAACTTCAAAAAATCATAGAAAATAATCTATAGCTCAGAATGAAAAGATTTATATATGAAATATGATCAGAAAAATCCAATCTATCCATCTGTACTGGTTTCATGCATGCTTAAGCAAATTTACCTGCTGTTTAGTGCAGAACAAGATAAAGCACTATTAAGGGCCATTTATGAGCTTGGAATTTGAATCTTTGATTCAAAATGGTTCAAACCCATCTGGTCTTAGTTGCATTAGCCCAATACATTCATTTTTCCATGTCTCATGCATGCATCATATTGTTGCACTTTGCTTGGTGTTGATTGTGTTTCGATGTGTTCTTCGTGGTAGGTTCTGCCTCCGAGGATATTCGTGAGTATCCAACTGAAGGGAAGTATTCCACTACCACTCCGTCAGGGAAGCAACCCATTGATCATTTCGATACAAACCCAACTTCTCGCTTCTGCTCTCGTTTACTGCATTAAGACAACACGTTTCAAACTGCTGTGTGTTGTGGTAGTTGAACCCACTTCCTCTGCATGACCTGTCATTGCCACAGTAACTAGATGAAACCCACTAGCATGTGTAGGAGTTGATTGAGCCATGTTTGTCTTTCCTACCATGCTATGCTTGATATGCTTAGAGTTGTGTTAGGTCTGGCTCATCGGGGTGATGAACTAGAGTGAAAGGTTGTGTCGGCCATGAGAGTGAAGTGTTGAATACGATTTGGTAAAGGTATCGATGAGAGGCCATGTAGGAGTACATGGTGGGTTGTTTCATTGAGACCGTCCTTAAGAACTGAGATATGTATGTGTGATTTAAGATCAGCTACTACCACGCATTGGGCCCGAAACCAATGGACCCTCTCGGCTTCTTAATCACCCTTGTCCTCTGTCCAGTAGTTGCAAGTAGTTTCTGGTTTTTGTAGTAAGCTGGAGGCCGTGGACAGCGCTGACCCGAGGGGTGGGCTGTGATGCGGTAGGCTCATGGCCTGGTGTACCGAGTCGCCCGTTTGGTGTCTCGGGAACCCTGCACACATAGTTCGGGGCCGTATGTGGAAACCTCGGCCGGACTCCCTGCGGATGGAACCTGAATAGGCGATAAACCTGGAGTAGAGACTTGAGTGTTCAGGTAGGCTGTGGCCGACACCCTCGCTGGGCTTCCGCTTGAAGGTTGCCGAGTCGTGTAAACGGCGGTAAGTGGTGAGAGCGTGTGTGACGAAGTACACCCCTGCAGGGTATAGAACTATTCGAATAGCCGCGTCCGCGGTAAAGGACTACTTGGTCGCTTATGCAGTTCATAGACAAGTTAATGGTTACTACTAAAAGACTTAAGATAAGTGTGAGTACCGCGGATGGCCCTCTCGTGGGATGACGAGGGAGGATCCACGGTGGGGTATTGAGATGGTGATTAGTGGACTCGTGTGCGAAAACTATTTTACAAGTGGTGTCTCGTAGGATAGCTTAGCCAAGAGTCAAAGATGGCTTGCTGCAATAACTCCACTACCTTCTTGAGAATGTGCATGTATAATAGGATCTATTGTAAGACTTGCTGAGTACCTTTGTACTCATGTTGCTTTAATTACTGTTTTCAGACGACAACACCGCCCCCTCCGACGGGTTCTATGTAGATCGCGACGTTGATGAATGACTTGCCACCCAGGTGGTGATCTGAGCTTGTGAAGGGCCTATGTAGATAGACAGGCTTCGTCAAGCCTTCTTTCTTTCTAGTTGTCTGTACTCAGACAAGTTTGCTTTCGCATGTGCTTGTATGTTTGTATGACTTGAGTGTCGGGTCATGTGACCCCTATCTGTATGAACATGTTATGTATGGCTCTCCGGAGCCTTTAAATAAAGTACTTTGAGTTGTAGAGTTTTGTTGTGATGCCATGTTGTATTTACACATATCGAGCATATTGTGTGTATGATTGAAATGCTTGGTATGTGTGGGATCCGACAATCTAGTTGTTTATCCTTGGCAACCTCTCTTATGGGGAAATGTAGTCTAGTGCTCCCATGAGCCATAGTAGTCCGCTACAGCCCGGTTCACCAGAGTCCTGCTAGCCCAGCACTACTGCTCCGGACACTTGACTGGCCGGCATGTGTTTCACATCGTTCCTGTTTCTGTGCCTTCGGGGAAATGTCACGCGGTGACATCCGGAGTCCTGCCTAGCCTGCTACAGCCCGGGTTCCCGGAGTCCTGTTAGCCCAGTGCTACAGCCCGGATTCACAAGCTGCTGACCGACACGTTCAATGTTGAATCATGTATGCATGTCCCCATACGTTAGTGCCGCTTTGGGTTCACGACTAGCCATGTCGGCCCGGGTTCTCTGTCATATGGATGCTAGCGACATTGTCATATACAGGAGCCAAAAGGCGCAAACGGTCCCGGGCCATGGTAAGGCGACACCCGTGGGAGTACCGTGCGTGAGGCCGCAAAGTGATATGAGGTGTTACAGGCTAGATCGGTGTGACTTAGAATCGGGGTCCTGACACACTAGGTGAGTGTTCATTACCAGATTGAGTTTCAGCATCAGAGATAGAAGTTTCATTTTCATTATTAGGAGGTTTCTCTATTTCAGGTTCTCTAGAAGTGTGCAAAGTCCTATCATTTTTCTTTTTCTTTTTCTTTTTAGAAGGACTAGGTGCACTAGTGTTAGCAATTTGTGAGTCTTGTTCAATTCGTTTTGGGTATCCCTCGGGATAAAGTGGTTCCTGAGTCATTTTACCTCCTCTAGTTGCAACTCTAACAGCAAAGTCATGCATATTATGATTCATTTCATCGAGCAATTCTCTTTGTGATTTAGCAACTTGTTCTAACTTAGTTCGAACCATAGAAGCATGTTTTCCAACACCTCTAACATCATTTGAGATTCTAAATAACAAGTCACTCAAGCGAGCAATCATATCAGAATTATATTCCAATTGTTTCATAACATTTTCATTGAAGTGATCTTTTTTTCTAATATAGTTTTCAAACTCATAAAGGAATTGGCTAGGATGCATATTGTGAGGATTATCATTTTCATTTAACTTCATAAGAGAATTTACCTCTACCACCTTAGGCAGTGGTGGTGTATTAAGTCATGTATTTCTTCAATAGGAGGTAAATTTTTAACATCCTTAGCTTTAATACCTTTTTCCTTCATAGATTTCTTTGCCTCTTGCATATCTTCAGGACTGAGATATAATATACCCCTCTTCTTCGGAGTGGGTTTAGCCGGTGGTTCAGGAAGAGTCCAATCATCATAATTGTTCAATATGTTATTCAATAATTCTTCAGCTTGAGCAATAGTTCGTTCCCTGAAAACACAACCGGCACAACTATCTAGGAAATCCCTAGAAGCATCGGTTAGTCCATTATAGAAGATATCAAGTATTTCATTTTTCTTAAGAGGATGATCAGGCAAAGCATTAAGTAACTGGCAAAGCCTCCCCCAAGCTTGTGGGAGACTCTCTTCTTTAGTTTGCACAAAGTTAAATACTCCCTCCGTTCATTTTTATAAGATGTTTTGGACAGCTAGCTTTGAACTGTTTTGGGCACTGTTTGAATTGTCTAAAATGCCTTACAAAAGTGAATAGAGGAAGTATTTCTTGTAAGGCAGCTTGTTTCTTATAAGCAGGAAAATATTTTTCAGAGAAGTAATAAATCATATCCCGGGGACTACGCACACAACCAGGAGCAAGAGTATTGTACCAAGCTTTAGCATCACCCTTTAATGAGAAAGGAAATAATTTGAGAATAAAGTAATAGCGAGTTTTCTCATCATGAGTAAAAAGGGTGGCTATATCATTCAACTTAGTGAGATGTGCCACAACAGTTTCAGATTCATACCCATGTCAAGGATCAGATTCCACCAAAGTAATTAACTCTGGGTCGATAGAGAATTCATAATCCTTATCATCAATAAAGATAGATGAAGTAGCAAACTTAGGATCACATTTCATTCTAGCATTCAGAGGTTTTTTATTTATACTTGTGTAATAATTTCTCTAGATCATCTCTATCATTGCAAGCAAGAATATATCTAGTTGTTTCTTCACTCATAACATAACCTTCTGGTACCTTAGGCAATTCATATATAGGAAGGCTAGTTCTAGCAGGTGTTTTAGGAGTTTCAGTTTCAAGCTGATCATCAGATTCAACAACATCATGTTGTATTGCTCTAGCAATTTGGGCATCAAGAAAATCACCAAGTGGCACATCATCATTATCAAGCGAGGTACTAGCATCATCATAAGCATTATCCATAGCAGAAGTAGCATCATCAATAACCTGCGACATATTATAATTGATAGCATGTGGTGGTGTTGCAAGTTTACTCCTAACAGAAGGTGAATCAAAAGCAGAACTGGATGGCAGTTCCTTACCTCCCCTCGTCTTAGAGGGAAATATCTTAGTCTTTGGATCCTTCAGATTCTTCATAGTGATAATATGTTAATAATCCCAAGTGACTCAACAAATATAGCTATGCTCCCCGGCAACGGCGCCAAAAAAGGTCTTGATAACCCACAAGTATAGGGGATCACAACAGTTTTCGAGGGTAGAGTATTCAACCCAAATTTATAGATTCAACACAAGGGGAGACAAAGAATATTTGAAGGTATTAGCAGCTGAGTTGTCAATTCAACCACACCCGAAGATTAATTATCTGTAGCAAAGTGATCAGTAGCACAGTAATATGATAGTTTTGATAGTGGTGACAGTAGCAATGGTAACAGTAACAGTGATAGTAGTAATTTGTAGCAAGTGTAACAGTGATGATAGCAATAGTAACGCAGCAGGAACAATATAGGATAAATTCGTAGGCATTGGATCGGTGACTTGTTGGATGATATTCATCATGTGACAGTTATAACCTAGGGTGAAACGGCACTAGCTCCAGTTCATCGATATAATGTAGGCATGTATTCCGTAAATAGTCATACGTGCTTTATTAAAAGAACTTGCATGACATCTTTTGTCCTACCCTCCCGTGGCAGCGGGGTCCATATTGGAAACTAAGGGATATTAAGGCCTCCTTTTAATAGAGAACCGGAACAAAGCATTAACACATAGTGAATACATGAACTCCTCAAACTACGGTCATCACCGAGAGTGGGCCCGGTTGTTGTCACTCCGGGGTTGTCGGATCATAACCGTAGTAGGTGACTATAACTTGCAAGATCGGATCTGAAAGATGGATATAATGATGAATTCATAAACGGTTCAGATTTGAGTTCATGGCACCCGGGCCCAAAGTGACAAGCATTAAGCATAGAAAAGTCATAGCAACATCAATCTAAGAGCATACTAGATACTAGGGATCAGGCCCTAACAAAACTAACTCGATTACATGATGAATCTCATCCAACTCCTCACCGACCAGCGAGCCTACGAAGGAATTACTCACTCCCGGTGGGGAGTCATGGAATTGGCGATGGAGAATTGGTTGGTGATGACAAAGAACGAAGATCCCCCTCTTCGGAGCCCCAAACGGACTCCAGATCTGCCCTCTCGAGCAAGAACAGGGCTTGGCTGGGGCTTCGTCTCGTGGAACGCGATAATTCTTTCTCCCTGATTTTTTTCTAGAAATATGTGATTTTATAGTATCAGGGGGGTCGTCAGCGGGGCCACCAGGTGGGTACAACCCACCTGGGTGCACCAGGAGAGGGGGGCGCGCCCTGGTGGGTTGTGCCCAACCAGGGGCCCCTC
The DNA here is from genome assembly GCF_018294505.1 of Triticum aestivum. Lineage (NCBI taxonomy): Eukaryota > Viridiplantae > Streptophyta > Magnoliopsida > Poales > Poaceae > Triticum > Triticum aestivum. Next base: position 292,532,501 of record NC_057814.1, on the reverse strand, counting down.
TCCGGTGGGTCTTGGATCCAGAAATTCTTTATTGATATGAAAAATCCGCGCAAAGTTTTGTTCCATCCCGAGAACTTTTATTTCTGCACAAAAACAACACAATGGTAGTTCTGCTGAAAACAGCGTCAGTCCGGGGTTAGTTTCATTCAAATCATGCAAATTAGAGTCCAAAACAAGAGGAAAAGCGTGAGAAAAAGTAGATACGTTGGAGACGTATCAACCGTCGCCCGCCTCTCTCCCACAACGCCCACTACTCCATATTAATGGTGCACCCGAGCGGCCGCACCCCTCATCCTCGCCACACACACACAATCCTCTCTCTCCGCTTGCATCCTTGACACCGCTCTCAGTCCTCAAAGCCGTCAGTGTATGAGGATGCCGCCGAAGCACCCCATCGGAGGGAGTGGCGATGCCGGGGCTGCTAAAGTACCGGAGCACGGCGTGGAGATGGAGACAAAGGTTGCCGTCACCGCCGGTGAGTTATCGCTGCACCCTGACATCGTCAACGATGTCAAGCTTCCACAGCTGGAGGCAGAGTTCCACACCGACTCCGACGACCACTCCGGCGATGACTCCGACGACCACTCCGGCGACGACTCCGACGACGACAGACAGTTGGTTAGTCATCTATACCCATTTATGTGTCAAATAGATCATAGGTTTTCTCCGGTTACTCCTGCCTCCCCCTTTTTTGAATAGAAATCCTATGGTTATGTTCTCCCAATCCATGAAATCTGAGTAAGTTTCGTTAGATCCGTGTAGTGTATTGATTGTTTGAATCGTACAAGTGATAAGTGATTAGTTGGTTCATCTGTGCAAATGATTTCTGCTAGTAATCTGACTAGGGTTAGTGTTCATGCTAATAATTCCTAGCCAGGACTTGACAATTGATTTTGAATGACCTACATATGTTTGTGCCATTATTTTCTTCTAGATTGGTCTATAGATAGACGACTGTGCTTAAAAATCGAACCATAATCTCTGGATATGTATAAATAAATAGCCATAAATTCCTAATCCTACTTCACGGCATGTAATCATTGATTTGATGCCAAATTTGTTTTACTATTTGTATAGGTGCTGTCTGACGATGTGGACATCGAGGATGAAGATGTCCAGAGGAGGTACAAGAGGCAAATCCTGAGGGGGCTTTATGCGGGAATGCATAACAGGCGTATTAGGACCTAGAACGACGGCTATGGATGCCCGTTTTGCAACCAGAAGCTTCATGACTCGTATCTAAGTGTTCTGGCACATGCAAGAGGATGGTCCGTTGGCTCCTTCAAGCAGAAGTATTCTCGCAGGGTGGCGCACGACGTGTACGCCGAGTACCTGGAGAAGCTTCAGGATCGTGCCGACATGTGAGATGAGATGTGGGATGGATCAAACTATGTACGCTTCAGTATGCTTAATGACGGTTGAACTATGTACTTATGGTTGAACTATGCTTATGTACGTGTATGCTTATTATCTATGTCTGAGTATGTTAAATATTCGGTCAAAATTTGGTAAAAATTACAAAGGGGGAACTGTGTGTGTCAATCACACACGGTTCCCAAAATTGGAACCGTGTGCAATGACTTTCATTTTGCCTATTGCATCAATCACACACGGTTCACTCTAGCAAACCGTCGCCCCCAAAATTCTTTGTGGGACAGAAAACCCGCACCACCCAATTCAAAAAAGAAAAAAGAAAACCCTCACCATCCCCACGTCACAAAAACCCTCACCCCGCCCGCCACCCCCTCCGGTAGGTTCCCCATTCACACCTGCACAAGCTCCTCCGCGTCTATGCCATGGCACCGCCTACCGCGGCGGTAAACACTTAGTTCGACGCCTGCCTTCGCCGCCAGGCTGCCGACAAAGCCCGCCGCATTTCGCCACTTCCGCTTGCCGCCGCCTATCGCCATCGACTTTCTCGACGCTGCTCGCGGTCGACCCAGCTCCGCTCGGTTGGGGAATCTGCCGTATTGAGGGTTCTTTCTCATGGACGACAAGGTAACTAATTTAATGAGATATTATCTCATCTCTTATCCCAGTTCATCTGCCTCCTTTAATTACCAGGCGGAAATCGCCGTGAATTCATTTTTATTTGAGTTGATTTGAGGGTTTTCTTTCATTCATGGAATGTACAGTGCGCCAACACTTCAGGACTTTGCGACCTCCGCCAGAGATTCCATCTCACCGTACCAGATAACTTGAGGACGCGCGCGGTATGTTCAGTCTCACCCTAAATAGGTTGGCATGGCCTACTTTCCTGAACATATTCTAAATATTGCTACATTTGGATAAAAGGTGCAACATGCACCGTATACGTCAAAGGGGATTTCCCCCTCTTCTTTCTATATTAGGCAAATTAATGATGTATTTTTCTTTCGATTACTCTCATATTTCCATGAAATCATGTTTACCCTATCTATTTAATTATAGATTTTTGTCCTTCGATTTCAACTGCTGTACATTTCTTTCAATTTGGGCCCATATTTGCATGTTACCATATTTTCTTTAACAATCCTACCATTTTCTGCAGCACATCCCTTGCTATGCAACAGATTATGTAGTGTACAATTTTTCCCTTTACATAGATCAGGGCTCCACGGATGTCATACTGCACACAAACCGTGGATTTACAATCTTTGCTACTGTAAGACTTGATGAACGTGGTGACTCCTATTTTGGCACTGGCTTTTGGAAAGAAATTTCTAAGTTTTATGTACTGAAAGCTGGCACTAAAACTGCACTGCGCATACAAGGGCCTGGTCATGAGATATATGCTAACTTCCCTGACAAAATCATCCGTCCAGACTTTGTTCGAAGTAAGTTTTGTTTTCAACTATCTGCATGTTGACTTACCCAGCAATGTCAAATGAATTGTGTAGTATTTAAGCAACCAATTTTTATTCCCTTTTCTTACTATATTCCTACCTAATAACTTCTAGTTACCAATACACTTTTCTATTGCCCTGTTTTAACTAAATATTCCCTGTACTCCCATTTCTATCAGAAAGCGCTGCTGACAAGGAGACTCCGAAGGTGGAGAACGGGGCTGCCAACAAGCAGAGGCGGGGCGAGCTAGAACCGCAAGCGACTCCAGCAGGCCTAGCCTTCATCAGCAGCCTCCCCGATGATATGTTCAGAGTCATCATCTCCCTCCTCCCAATCAAATATGGGGCGAGGACAACCATCCTTTCCCGGCGGTGGCGCCCCCTATGGAACTCCAGCCCTCTCGACCTCATCGACACCCACGAGCTCTTCCATGGCTATCGCAAAAGCTGGGATGCGTTCTCCAAGATCCTTGACAGTCACCTTGGCCCAACCAAAGGCCTTAGAATGGGCAAGTTCCGTTCCAACGACAAGGACCGAGCCAAGCTTGACGACTGGTTCCGATCCCCCGCCCTAGATCAGCTTGAGGAGCTCACTTTTGATGATGGGCATATGCGGTCACTACCAACGTCCGCACTCCGCCTCGCGCTCACGCTGCGCGTCACCAAGTTCAGGAACTGCCATTCCCCCCCCTTAATGACGCGCCCGCTCTTATTCTACCACGACTGAAGCACCTCGAGCTCGTCGCCGTCTGCCTCTCAAACGGTGACATGGAGCGCCTGCTCCGTGGCTGTACTGCACTCGAGTACCTTCATCTTCAGGCGATCAATGGGTTGAGTACCTTCCACATCACCTCCATGACTCTTCGGACTATTTATGTGTGTTGCTGGTGCGGCAGGAAGACATCAAAAGACATGTACCACAGTATGGTCATTGAGGACACACCTGCACTTGAGAGATTACGTGTAGTTTATCAAGAAGGTCCAACAAGAATCAATGTCATTTCGCGCCAAAATTGACAGTGGTGGGCTACTCGTCTCACAAATACTCCGAGCTTGTTATTGGATCCACACCCGTTCAGGTATAACAGCCGCCTTCTACCTCTCCTTCTACAAATTAACATTATTTTCTAATTTTGAAGATGTTTGTTCGTCTGCCATTCAGAAAATGATTCCGACAAGCTTGACCCCGAAACTACGCACAGTGAAGGTCTTGGCACTAGAATCTATTGGCCCCAACCTGGAGCAAGTTGTCAGTTTCCTGAGATGCTTTCCGTGCCTGGAGAAGCTATATATCAAGGTGATGTTCCTTTCCTGTTAAATGTTAACCATAAGGGAGTTCAATTTGTGACACCTTTTTCCAAGTTTACAATGACAATGTACTACGATATCTGAAGGTTCTTTTGGAGGATTTCAGTACATACATGCCCCCCCATATTGGTTGATTGATCCATATGGTTACAATGAATAAGCATTTCTCCTTTGGACTCGTCTGTACTAGTTTTCTTAGGGAACTTTTCATCCACTCCAACCTCTTGTGAAGAAGGCTACATTTTTGTAGAATGTAATCAAATGCCCATGTTAATCATGTCATATCGAAGATGGCATGTTAGTTCATTTTACAAATCCTGCAAACCAAATAGGCCTGTAGTAATGTTCAAAACTACATGTAGGCACTAACACGTTTTCTTATTTTACAGATAAGATTAGACCCAGTGGTGGATAATGTGATACAATATAACAATCACGTCGAATGCCTAGATCTGCATCTCTCAGAAATTACTTTGAACTCCTACCGAGGGACCTTACCAGAGATTATATTCGCCAGGTTCTTTGTTCTCAGAGCAAGGGTGCTGAAGGAAATGAGGTTTGCCCTACATTTATTTCGCAAAAATGAATGGTTTGTTGATCAGTGCCGGCGCCTACGGCAGAATGGAGTAGGCTCCAAAAATGCTGAATTTCATTTTGGAACTTTAGATGACAGAGTAATCGGAAGTCATCATGTCAACCCCATACATGACTTCTCAGTGGCTGACCCCTTTGCAAAAATTGTGAGGTTTCGAAACCAGACTTAGAAGCGGTGATATTAGTTTGAACCTCTCTGATATCCATGTTCAGCGGATCAGCGCGAGTGTTTGCAGCTGATGAGCTGAATTTCATTTCTAATATCAGTTTGAACCTTGTAATCTTCGAATTTGAGCCATATAACTCTGGAATTTGAACCTTGTAACATTTCGAGCTTTTGTGGTACAATTGTTGAAAAGGCATTGTATGAGACTCGTATATTGCTAGCACTATTTTGACCCTAATATGCAATGGTCTTAGATTTTATTAACCATTCTCGAATCTGTTTACCTTGTCGATCTCACATCACACGATCTGTATAGCTAACTCGACTGCGATCTTCGACATTATTGCACATAGTTGGTTTCTTCCACCGTGTGCATTGTAGAGCGTAGAATTAATTATCACACTCGAGTGTCCATCATCACCCTTCTGTGTAACTTTGACCTCATCACCCACGGGTAAACTTACGACCGAAGTCATTCCACACACTTTTTTTTACAAAGCTTTTTGCCAATAAACGCCCACGATTTGTCCCTCTTCTAGCCGACGCATGGACAAACTAGCCGGGCGGGAAGCTTGCGCAGTAAACAACATGGTAGCGCGGGAACAGGCTCACCGACGATACATTTGGCGCCTCTTCGAGCCCACGCGTGCGGTGCGGTGCTGTCAAGCGTGCACTAGAATCCTCCTCTATGAACGCCGTGACAAGACGTGACGATTACAGGCCAGCCAACCCCCATTTATTACAGCGGCCATTTAACCCTTGTGTCTCTTCAACCTTTTGATCGCGCCCCACCATTGCAAGAAGCACACCCACCACGAGAAATTCTTAGAGCGTATCCTGTGCGGATCCAATGGCGCTCCGAGCGGCTGCCGACGACGAGCAGCAGTTCACCATGCGTGCCGTGGTGGACACCCACAGAAGGTTCATGGACCTCTCGGTGGTGTACACCAACGACCCAGTCTGGGTGGAGCACTCCATCCACATCATGGACCTGTTGCTTGCCGTGGAGAAGTACAAGGTGGTCTGGTTCGACCTCGAGTACACCCGCGCTCGTGCCGGGTCTCGTCCCAAGGTTGCTGTCGCCCAGATGTGCGTGCGCCACCACGTCCTCGTCTACCACTACTGCCTGGCCACAAGGCCTTGCGAGCATTTCGCCAGGTTTGTCAACAGCTCCCACTACATGTTCGCTACGGTGGACATCACCAACGACGTAAAGGCGCTCGAGAATTCGGGCATCGCCTGCCAGAATCTTGTCGACATCCAGGGCCAATAACAAGATCTGGGGCAGCAAGGAGCATGAGAAGGACTCACTGGTTCACCTCGCCGAGGCCATCATCGACCCCTACTACAGAGACATGAAGGATTCGTGCAACAAGGATAAGCGTGCCTGGCACTCGGCCTGGATGGAGAAACTCGACAAAGCTCACGTCATGTACGCGGCCAAGGAGGCGTACACGAGCTACGACATGTACAGGCGGATCATTGACATGAGGAAGTGCCTCCTTCCCCAAAATGGCCAGGGGTCCATCCGGAAGCAGAGCAATGGCAAGCGTCGTCGCAACAATAAGTAGATGATTAGATCCTCGTTTCTCCTACTTTAGTATGCATGTAAATGCTTACTTTGGTGTGTGGAAATGTTATGTGTGTAGTCACTTGTGTAGTTGTATGCTTAATTTGGTTATGCGACGCTGTCTTTTTAAGTATATATGTTGATGCTCTATAGATAGAGCGTAGATGTTGTGCGGACAAAGAAAATCACATCGCACACGGACTAAACAATGGAACCCGTCGGTGATGTTTTCATCAATCACTCACAATTATATACCAGCAATCGTTTGCTCAAAACACACACGGCTTGTTAGCAGTAATCGTCTGTGTTGTTATCGGTCTTCGCACACGTTTCTGATTACAGACCTGTTTGCCTCATATCACACACATCTTGTTCATTTGAACCGTTTCCGTTCTCATGTCTCAACGCAAACAGTTCATCCGAGTGAACCGCATGCCGTATATCGCACACACCTTTGATCTGGCTGACCGTTTCTTTTGTGTTGCCTAATCACAAACAGTTCATCCGAGTGTACGGTATGCTGTACATCGCACACACCTTCATCTGGCTGCCCGTTTCTTTTGTTCCTCCTCATCGCAAACAGTTAATTGAGCTGAACTGTATGCCCTGCATCGCACACGCGACTAAAATCTGAACCGTGTTTGATGCATCCTCCATCGCAAACGTTTTGCATGTTTTTGACGGTTTTTTACACTGCCGTTTGCGATTATGGCATCGAAGAAAGTTTTGCCGAAGGGTCTCTAATCGTAGTGTCGCGTTAGCAGCATCATGCAGTAGTGCTTGCTGATTCGACAGGGGGACAACACGTTGCACAAAGAGCAGACGAGCGTGGGGCAGCACGGCAGAGATCACACAGGCAATTTACCTAGGTTCGGGCCGCCATGAGGCAGAAAACCCTACTCCTGCTTTGGTGGATTGATGGTGGAAAAGGTGGTAGCGAGCGTAGTACACTTGAACGGCAGGGGTTTCTTGGGGCAGCTGCGACTACGCGCGTATGGGGGTGTGAGTTATCCAACCTTCTAACCCTTTCTAGGGTTGCCCTGGGCCTCCTTTTATAGATCAAGGGGTAACCACAGTGGCAAAGTAGTCATTATACACTGATATGATAGCAAACACTGCTATCATACCTAACTCTGCAGGCTGACAGGGTGCATTAAATGCACCGCTTAACGTCACATCACTGGTTGCCAGGCAAGGCTTACCGGGCTATCTCGCCAGCTATGCGCCTATTCTCTTGACACGTCGCAAGACGTGTGTCATCTGCGGATTTCTCCTGCAGGAAATGGCTGCCACTTAATCACTTTGCGGCTTGACACCGCACTGATCGACGACGTGGGTCGTGGTGGAGTGGTTGGTGAGGTGGTTCTGCCTTCGTGAGTCGTGGTGGTCGTGATGGAAATTTGCTTAGAACGGTAAAAGAATACCGCATATAGGTAGGTATGGTGGACTCATATGGCAAAACTAGTTTAAAGGATTTTGGATGCACAATTAGTGATCATACTTAGTGCAAATGATGGCTAGCAAAAGATTGAGAAGCATCCAACCAAGAAACAAAAAATCTCATAAGCGAGCATTGAGCATAATTAACACTGAATAATGCACCACAAGTAGGATGTAATTTCATTGCATAACTATTGACTTTCATGCTTGCATAGGGAATCACAAATGTTAACACCAATATTCTTACTAAAGCATAATTACTCATCAACATGACTCACATATCATATCATCATATCTCAAAACTATTACAAAGAATCAAGTTTATTTTGTCCAATCATCTTCATGAAAGTTTTTATTATATCCTTCTTGGATATCTATCACTTTGGAACTGGTTTCATATGTTGCTTTTAATAAGGTCAAACAAATATAAGTGAGGTTCACGAGCATCATATTTCTTTCTCTCAAAATAATTTAAGTGAAGCAAGAGATAATTTCTTAATTTTTTTACTAACTCTCAAATAAATCTAAGTGAAGCATGAGAGCATTTCTTCAAAAATAACAAACCACACCATGCTAAAAAATATATAAGTGAAGCACTAGAGCAATTCCATAGCTCATAAGGATTTAAGTGAAGCATAGAGAGCAATTCTATCAACTCATAGCATAATTTTGGCTCTCTCAAACAGGTGTGTCCAGCAAGGATATTTATTGAAAATTAAAAAGGAAAACAAGCAAATACTCAATATGCTCCAAGCAAAACTCATAGTATGTGACGAATAAAAATATAGTTCCGAGTAAAATACCGATGGTCGTTAGAAAAAACAGGGGATGCCACTCGGGCATGCCCAAGCATAGTTGCTTGCTTATGTTTGGGTAATAGCTTGGGATGCCATGGGCATCCCCAAGCTTAGGCTCTTCTTACTCCTTATTCCTTCATCCATCGTAACATCACCCAAAACTTGAAAAATTCAAACACACAAAACTCAACAAAACCTTCATGAGATCTATTAGTATAAGAAAGCAAATCACCACTATAAGTACTATTGCAAACCCATTCATATTTTATTCTTGCATTATATCTACTGTGTCCCAACTTTTATATGGCAAAAACTCTTCAAAGAAAACCATAAAATCACCAAAACAAGCACACAACGCAAAGAAAACAGAATCTGTCAAAAACAGAACAGTTTGTAGCAATCTGGATATTTCAAATACTTCTGTAACTCCAAAAATCCTGAAAAATTAGTACAACGTGAGCAATTTGTATATCAATTTACTGTAAAAAATTCTTCTCACAATTGGACAAGACGGATTGCAATCAATATCAAGAACAATAAAATCTATGGGCACATAATTCCTATTTGCAAGAATAAGAACATCATTAATTCTTCCCATAGGCTTTTTAATAGTAGAATCCGCCAAGTGCAAATTTAAAGAACACTCTTCAATATCGGTAAGACCAAGCACATCACATAAAGATTTCAGAATTGTAGAAACACTAGCACCCAAGTCACATAAATAAAAACACTCATAATTTTTAATCTTGACTTCGATAGTAGGTTCCCATTCATCATGTAATTTTCTAGGAATTGAAACTTCTAATGCCAACTTTTCTTCTAAAGCTTTCATCAGAGCATCAACAATATGTTTAGTAAAAGCTTTATTTTGTTCATAAGCATGGGGTGAATTTATCATGAATTGCAACAAATAAATACAATCAATCAAAGAGCAACTATCATAATTGAAGTCTTCGTAATCCAAAAGAGTGGGCACATCACTAGCTAAAGTTTTTACCTCTTGAAACCCACTTTTATCAATTTTCTCAACAAGATTTGTACCTGACTCTATCTATACCTCCTGTAATCTTTCTCCTCTTCTCTCGGTTATTCTCCTCGGGTGTTGAGACGCTTCATCATTAGTTTACGTGGTATACAAAGCAGGCATCTTCCTTTGCATCTAGTTCGTCTACCCCCATCGATCTTCCGTGCCCACCCCCATCGATCAACTCCACCATAATCATGTCATCCTCCACCGCTGTTCCCACCTCCGGCCTCAACTACAACGTTTCCGAGCCCCTCACCAGGACGAACTATGTCCTTTGGCGAGCTCAAGACCGATCCCAAATAATGGGCGCCGGCTTGTATGGCCACGTCGACAAAACCATAGATGAACCACCCAAAACCATCATTGCCAAGGACAAAGATGGCAAGGATCAAGAGAAGATAAACCCTGCCTATGCCCCCTGGCTTGTCAAAGATCAGCAAATCGTCGCCTACCTTCTTTGGAATCTCTCCAAGGAGGTCCTTGATACGTCTCCCACGTATCTACTTTTCCTAATGCTTTTCCTCTTGTTTTGGACTCTAATTTGCATGATTTGACTGAAACTAACCCCGGACTGACGTTGTTTTCAGCAGAACTACCATGGTGTTGTTTTTGTGCAGAAATAAAAGTTCTCGGAATGGAACGAAACTTTGCGAGGATTTTTTATATCAATAAAGAGAATTTCTGGAGCCAAGAGCCACCGGATGGGGGCACCTGGGTGGCCACAACCCACCAGGGCGCGCCTGCCCTCCCAGGCGCGCCCAGGTGGGTTGTCCCCACCTGGTGGCCCCGCAGACCATGAAACCGATGCTATAAAATCCTATTTTTCCAGAAAAAATCAGGGAGAAAGAATTATCACGATCCACGAGACGGAGCCGCCGTCACCTCCTGTTCTTCATCGGGAGGCCATATCTGGAGTCCGTTTGGGGCTTCGAAGAGGGGGATCTTCGTTCTTCGTCATCACCAACCCTTCTCCAAGCGCCAATTCCATGATGCTCACCATCGGGAGTGAGTAATTCCTTCGTAGGCTTGTTGGTCCGTGAGGAGTTGGATGAGACTCATCATGTGATCGAGTTAGTTTTATTAGGGCTTGATACCTAATATTCATTATGTTCTGAGATTGATGTTGCTATGACTTTGCCATGATTAATGCTTGTCACTTTGGGCTCGGGTGCCATGATTTCAGATCTAAACCGTTTATGTTATCACCATTATATCCATGTTCTAGATCCGATCTTGCAAGTTATAGTCACCTACTACGTGTTATGATCTGGCAACCCGGAGTGACAATAGTCGAGACCACTCCCAGTGATGACCGTAGTTTGAGGAGTTCATGTATTCACCGTGTGTTAATGCTTTGTTCCGGTTCTCTATTAAAAGTAGGCCTTAATATCCCTTAGTTTCCAATTGGGCCCCGCTGCCACAGGAGGGTAGGACAAAAGATGTCATGCAAGTTCTTTCCATAAGCACATATGACTATTTACGGAATACATGCCTACATTATATTTATGAACTAGAGCTAGTGTCGTATCGCCCTAGGTTATGACTGTCACATGATGAATATCATCCAACAAATTACCGATCCAATGCCTATGAATTTATCTTATATTATTCTAGCTAAGTTACTACTGCTATCGTTATTGTTGCACTTGCTACAAAACTACTGCTATCACTATTACCGTTACCATTGCTGCTGCTACTATTATCAAAACTATCATACTACTTTGCTACTGATCACTTTGCTGCAGATAATTAATCTCCAGGTGTGGTTGAATTGACAACTCAGCTGCTAATAGTTGCAAATATTCTTTGGCTCCCCTTGCGTCGAATCTATAAATTTGGGTTGAATACTCTACCCTCGAAAAATGTTGCGATCCCATATACTTGTGGGTTATCAAGACCTTTTTCTGGCGCCGTTGGCGGGGAGCATAGCTATATTTGTTGAGTCACTTGGGATTATTATCAATTTATCACTATGAAGAATCTGAAGGACGCTAAGACTAAGATTTATCCCTCTAAGACAAGGGGAGGTAAGGAACTGCCATCCAATTATGCTTTAGATTCACCTTCTGTTATAAGTAAACTTGCAACACCCCCACATGCTATTAATCCTGATATGTCGCAAGTTATTGATGATGCTACTTCTACTATGAATGATACTTATGATGATACTAGTACCTTGCTTGATGATGATGATGTGCCACTAGGTGATTTTCTTGATGAACAAATTGCTAGAGTAATACAACATGATGTTGTTGAATCTAATGATGAGCTTGAAACTAAAACTCCTGAAACACCTGCTACAACTAGCCTTCCTAGATATGAATTGCCTAAGGTACCAGAAGGTTATGTTATGAATGAGGAGACAACTAGAGATATTCTTGCTTGTAAGGATAGAGATGATCTAGAGAAATTACTATGCAAGTATAAAGAAAAATCTCTGAATGCTAGAATGCAATATAATCCTAAGATTGCTACCTCACCTGTCTTTATTGATGATAAGGATTATGAATTCTCTGTCGACCCAGAGTTAATTACTTTGGTTGAATCTGATCCTTTCCATGGTTATGAAAATCAAACTGTTGTGGCACATCTTACTAAGTTGAATGACATAGCCACCCTTTTTACTCATGATGAGAAGACTCGTTATTATTTATTATCAAATTATTTCCGTTCTCATTAAAGGGTGATGCTAAAGCTTGGTACAATACTCTTGCTCCTGATTGTGTGCGTAGTCCCCAAGATATGATTTATTACTTCTCTGAAAAATATTTCCCTCCTCATAAGAAACAAGTTGCCTTACAGGAAATATTTAACTTTGTGCAAACTAAATAAGAGAGTCTCCCACAAGCTTGGGGGAGGCTTTGCCAGTTACTTAATGCTTTGCCTGACCATCCTCTTAAGAAAAATGAAATACTTGATATCTTCTATAATGGACTAACCGATGCTTCTAGGGACTTCCTAGATAGTTGTGCTGGTTGTGTTTTCAGGGAATGAACTGTTGGACAAGCTGAAGAATTATTGAATAAACATATTGAAAAATTATGATGATTGGACTCTTCCTGGACCACCGGCTAAACCCACTCCGAAGAAGAGGGGTATATTATATCTCAGTCCTGAAGATATGCAAGAGGCAAAGAAATCTATGAAGGAAAAAGGTATTAAAGCTGAGGATGTTAAAAATTTACCTCCTATTGAAGAAATACATGGGCTTAATGCACCACTGCCACCCAAGATGGTAGAGGTAAATTCTCTAATGAAATTCAATGATAATGACAATCCTCACAATATGCACCCTAGCCAATGCCTTTATGAGTTTGAAAGCTACATTAGAAAACAAGATCACTTCAATGAATATGTTATGAAACAATTGAAATACAATTCTGATATGATTGCTTGCTTGAGTGACTTGTTATTTAGAATCTCAAATGATGTTAGAGGTGCTGGAAAACATGCTTCTATGGTTCAAACTCAATTAGAACAAGTTGCTAAATCTCAAAGAGAGTTGCTTGATGAAATGAATAATAATATACATGACTTTGCTGTTAGATTCGCAACTAGAGGAGGTAAAATGACTCAGGAACCACTTTATCCTGAGGGACACCCAAAAAGAATTGAACATGATTGACAAAGGAACAACACCACTGCACCTAGTCCTTCTAGAAAGAAAAAGAAGAAGAAAAAGGATAGGACTTTGCATGCTTCTAGTGAACCTGAAATAGAGAAACCTCCTGATAATGAAAATGAAACTTCTATCTCTGATGCTGAAACTCAATCTGGTAATGAACACTCACCTAGTGATAATGAAAAAGATAATGATGAGGTTCATGAAGACACTCAACCAAATGAAAAAGAACCAGACAATGATGTTGAGATAGAACCACCTGTTGATCTTGATAACCCACAACCCAAAAATAAAAGATATGATAAAAGGGACTTTGTTGCTAGGAAACATGGTAAAGAAAGAGAACCGTGGGTTCAAAACCCTATGCCTTTTCCACCCAAGTCAACTAAAAAGAGAGATGATGAAGAAATTGAACGCTTTGCTGAAATGCTGAGGCCAGTCTTTTTGCGTACTCGCTTGACTGATATCTGGAAAATGCCTCCTTATGCAAAGTATATGAAAGAAATCATCACCAATAAGACAAAAATACTGGAAGCTGAAATCTCCACCATGCTTGCTAATTATACTTTTAAAGATGGAGTACCTAAAAACTTGGAGATCCGGGAATACCAACTATACCTTGCTCTATCAAAAAGAATTATGTGAAAACTGCTTTGTATGATTTAGGAGCTGGTGTTAGTGTTATGCCTTTCTCTTTATATAAAAGACTTGACTTGAATAAACTCACACCTACTGAAATAACTTTGCAAATGGCTGACAAATCAACTGCCATACCTATCGGTATTTGTGAGGATGTGCCCGTTGTTGTTGCTAATGTTACTATTTTGACTGAGTTTGTTATACTTGAGACGCCCGAGGACGACAACATGTCGATTATCCTTGGTAGACCCTTCTTGAATACTGCTGGGGCTGTTATTGATTGCAATAAAAGCAAGATCACTTTTCATATCAATGGTAATGAGCATACAGTCCATTTTCCGAAGAAACAATTCCAAGTGAATGGCATTAATGTTATTGAAAAATACCCGACGATCACTATTGGAAGTTTTCAACTACCTCTACCCACTGTTAAAAAGAAATATGAAATGCTTATTGTTGGGGACATTCATATCCCCGTTGAGGTAACTTAGTGATTTACGAAAGTTCTTTGGTTTCATGCTAATCGAAAGTGGTTGTTAATAAGACTTGATCAACCTTATTAATGGATCATTTTCGAGAGGTATGAAGTTGATGAATTTAGTAAGCACTACCTTCTGTCCCTATCTTTTATTCTCTATTTTTATTAGTTAAATAAAATGAAATGCCATGTTTTGTCTGTTTTCTGATTTTCCCGTGCAATAAAAAATGACCCAAAAATAAAAGTTCGCAGAATGCTCTGAAAACTTAATATGATTTTTTTTCTGAATATTTAAGAATTTCTGGTGCAAATAATATCAGAGGGAGGTGTACCAGGTGGGCACAACCCACCTGGGCGTGCCAGGACCCCCAGGCGCGGCCTGGTGGTTTGTGGTCCCCACGTGGACCCCTCACTTATCTCTTCACACCACATCATCACTTACCTCTAGAAAAAAAATTCTCCAATGCTCTCTCTCTCCCATGTTCTTGCTCTGAAACCCGCAGATTTCGATCTCTTTGCTCGAAGCTCTGTTTCCAAAACTGTTTTGGGGGATTGTTGCCTGGCATGTGACCCCACCGTTCGTCCAATTAGTTTTTGCTGTAGTGGTTTATATTTTGAATAATTAGCTACTCTTGGTGCTGCTGTAGATGAGCTTGCATGTTGAATTCTTAGAGTTCTAAGTAGTTCGAATGCTTGCTATGGCCTCTATGTATCCCTATAAGTAGTTGCTATCAATTTTGTAAAGTTTTGTTGATACATTTTTGTCACCCAAAATTTTTCAGAAAATTGTACGTGGACATGATGAACCTTTTTGGAAGGAGTTCTTTGAGGAGGAGATCCTCGGGGGCATCTTCTAGTGAAAGCTCCGCTCGCCGGTCTTACGTTGAACCAAGTGAAAGTTTCATTCGAGATGCCGCCACCAAAACTTGCTTATGGCCTTGCAATGATTATATGGTGCGTGTGGGCATTAAGGAGGAATTTGAACAATATGTTCACAATGCCGGTCTCGGTCCCTACATTTCAGATAAGTGCGATCAACGCCACACTCTCACTGAATCATTTGTCAAAGGATTTAAATTCCATCCCCGTGAGTCTAGGGTGTCATTTAAACTTTATGAAAATCCATTTACCATTTCACTAGAGACTTTTGCTCACCACTGCAAAATCCCATTTTGGGGTTCGCTTGACGAACCGCCAAGGGCTGAGTAACAATCATTCTTGACTAGTCTTTGCTATGGTGAGACAAGAGGAGTGGCATAAGGTAGAATAAAGAGCATTCATTTTCCCGCAATTCAGTACTTTGCATTATTTAACGGGAAATGTATCATAGGCAAACAAGATGGTAGTACACTTTGTGCTCCAGACTTGAGCCTCATACGCACCGCTCTCACCTCTGATAGGAGTTATAATCTTGGAGCGATTGTTGCACGCAGACTGCAAGATAATGGGTATGAACTCGACTTGTTCTGTTTGTGTAAATATGTTTAACCTAGTATTCATGATTCAGCTCATTATGATTAAACATGTTTGCAATGACAATTAGAGATTATAGTTTCTCATGCCATGCATAAGTAGCTAGGAGTGGATAATGATTTATCTTGGATATCAACATTGCATTAAAATGATTGTGATGTAGTATGATGATATGGTATCCTCCTCTGAATGTTCGAGTGGCTTGACTTAGCACATGTTCATGCATGTAGTTGAATCAAAACCAACATAGCCTCTATGATATTTATGTTCATGCTAGTGTCCAATGTTACTTATGCATAATGCATGTTCATGACCGTGTTGCTCTCTAGCTGGCCGCTTCTCAACCTAATTGCTAGCCTTCGCGTGTACTAAGTGGGAATTCTGTTTGTACATCAAAAACCTTGAACCCAAAATTATTCCAGATGAGTCCACCATACCTACCTATATGCGGTATTACCCTGCCGTCCTAAGTAAATTTGCATGTGCCACCTCTAAAAACTTCTAATAAATATCCCTTTTTGTGTGCCTGGATCATTCATGGAGTGACAGGAGGTGGTCGGTATCTTCCATGCTAAGCGGGTTATTCTCAGGGCGGTAATAGGGATGCCCACTCCCAAACTGCAAACAGAAAAAGCTTACAAATAATCAAACAAAAACTCCCAATGGAGTCAAAACCTTTACTTTTATCGCTTGGGAACCACCACTAGCGTGCTTAGCATGGAAGATATTGATTACTGATGGTCGTGAAGTAAACAAGAAGGGTGAATGTCTCAAAATATCATTTACCTCTGTTTAAAAACTTGAGCTCTGGCACCACTGCAAATCACTGCTTCCCTCTGCGAAGGGACTATCTATTTACTTTTATGTTGTGTCATCACCTTCTAAAATAAGCGCCAGAACCTGAGAGCACTGCAGTCATGCTTATGCATTGTGTGTAGCTAATGTTGGGTGCATCATGAGTGGATCTTTTCTACCATGAATTACAATGTTTAGTCGCCGCTTGGACTTTGGAGGTGCACTGCATTTATGTTTTGTGGTCTCAGAAAGAGCTAGCGAGATACCACTATTGTCATATTATATCATGGTTGTTTTGACAACGTGTTGCCGTTTGAGATGTCTTATTATTGCTCGCTAGCTGATTATGTTATTGATATGAGTTAATATAAATTTTAAGAGTTATTGTCGGCATGGTTAGTTATAATGTTGGCTGAAAACCTGGGTGCTGTTTAAGCTTATTTATGCAAACAAGAGCAAAAGAGTTCGTAAAAGTTTTTCTTTTTCACTTTCAGTTTATCAACTGAATTCCTTGAAGACAAGCAAAGGTTTAAGCTTGGGGGAGTTGATACGTCTCCAACGTATCTAATTTTCCTAATGCTTTTCCTCTTGTTTTGGACTCTAGTTTGCATGATTTGAATGAAACTAACCCCGAACTGATGATGTTTATAGCAGAACTACCATGGTGTTGTTTTTTGCAGAAATAAAAGTTCTCGGAATGGAACGAAACTTCGCGAGGATTTTTTATATCAATAAAGAGAATTTCTGGAGCCAAGAGCCACCGGAGGGGGGGGCACATGGGTGGGCACAACCCACCAGGGCGCGCCTGCCCTCCCAGGCGCGCCCAGATGGGTTGTCCCCACCTGGTAGCCACGCCGACCGTGAAACCGACGCTATAAAATCCTATTTTTCCAGAAAAAATCAGGGAGAAAGAATTATCGTGATCCATGAGACGGAGCTGCCGTCACCTCCTGTTCTTCATCGGGAGGCCAGATCTGGAGTCCGTTTGGGGCTCCGGAGAGGGGATCTTCGTTCTTCGTCATCACCAACCCTTCTCCGTCGCCAATTCCATGATGCTCCCCACCGGGAGTGAGTAATTCCTTCGTAGGCTTGCTGGTCGGTGAGGATCTGGATGAGATTCATCATGTAATCGAGTTAGTTTTGTTAGGGCTTGATCCCTAGTCTCCATTATGTTATGAGATTAATGTTGCTATGACTTTGCCATGCTTAATGCCTGTCACTTTGGGCCCGGGTGCCATGATTTCAGATCTGAACCGTTTATGTTATCACCATTATATCCATGTTCTAGATCCGATCTTGCAAGTCATAGTCACCTACTACGTGTTATGATCCGGCAACCCCGGAGTGACAATAGTCGGGACCACTCCCGGTGATGACCGTAGTTTGAGGAGTTCATGTATTCACCGTGTGTTAATGCTTTGTTCCGGTTCTCCATTAAAAGTAGACCTTAATATCCCTTAGTTTCCAATTGGACTCCGCTGCCACGGGAGGGAGGAAAAAAGATGTCCATAAGCATGTATGACTATTTACGGAATTCATGGCTACAATATATTTATGAACTGGAGCTAGTGTCGTATCGCCCTAGGTTATGACTGTCACATGATGAATATCATCCAACAAATTACTAATCCAATGCCTACAAATTTATCTTATATTGTTCTACCTAAGTTAGTATTGCTATCGTTACTGTTGCACTTGCTACAAAACTACTGCTATCACTATTACCGTTACCATTGCTGCTTCTACTATTATCAAAACTATCATACTACTTTGCTACTGATCACTTTGTTGCAGATAATTAATCTCCAGGTGTGGTTGAATTGACAACTCAGCTGCTAATACTTGCAAATATTCTTTGGCTCCCCTTGTGTCGAATCTATGAATTTGGGTTGAATACTCTACCCTCGAAAACTGTTGCGATCCCATATTCTTGTGGGTTATCAGTCCTCGTCTAGGTGGCTTCGTTGGAGACCTCGCATGCAATATGGATGGCCCTGTCCAACATGTTTTTTGCGGTCTCTCTCTCGCGCGTCAACAATTTCGTGCCGCCCTCACCAACGCCCAAAAGGGCACACAATCGGCCTCAACATACTTCGGCTACGTGCGTTCCATCTTCGACGAGCTTGCGGTGGCGGGCAAACTTGTCAGAGAGCCGGAGCTCATCTCATTCATTGTAGCTGGCCTCGACATGGAGTATCAACCCCTCATCTCCGCACTAGATGTCCGCACCGAGCCCATCACCGTCGACCATCTTTTCTCCCTCGTTGCTAATTTCGATCAGCGGGTCAAACTATACCACGGCAATGGCGCTGGTGGATTCAAGTCCTCGGCCAACTCAGCCTCCTGAGGCAGGCAGGGAGGAAAGGGTGGCGGCTACAGGAACCAGAAGAACGGTGGCAATGGATCCCGTGGTGGTTTTGGCGGCGGCCATGCTGGTAACATCGATGGCAATACTGGTGGCAGCAGCGGCTACCAGGGAAGTGGTGGTGGTGGCGTCTACAACAGCGGCTATCACCACAACAGTGGTGGTGGCGGCTATCAGGGTGGTGGTGGCAGCGGCTACTACCCCCAACAACAATGGCAGGAACAACAACCGGCGACACCCCTTCAACAACAATCGGCGCCCCTTCCAAGATTATGAAGGCTACGAAGGCAAGTGTCAAATATGTAAAAAAAACATATTGCTAAGGATTGTGATTGGCGTTATGCCAATGACAATTCCTAGAAAAAGAAAGTTGCAGCCGCCGTAGATGGATCATATGGTATTGTCACCAACTGGTATATGGACACGGGGGCGACAAACCACATCACCAGAGAGTTGGAGAAGCTGACCATGCATGACAAATACCGTGGTCATGATCAAATCTACACCACCGCCAATGGTGCAGGTATGGAGATTAGTCGTATTGGTCAATCAACTATCAAAACCCCACATAAAGATCTTGTCCTAAAAGAAATCTTGCATGTTCCTAATGCTTCCAAAACTCTTCTTTCAGTTCATCGCATTGCCCTTGATAACAACGTGTTTCTAGAATTTCACCCATATTTCTTTTTGATCAAGGATCAGGCCACGAAGAGAGTTCTCCATAGAGGTGTCTATATTCAAGGGCTCTATGCGCTGCTTCCTCAATACCGCAAGTTTAACAAACAAGTATATGGTGCCATCAAAAGCTCAGCCGAAAGGTGGCATAGTCGCTTAGGTCATTCGTTGTTTGCTACTGTTCATCAAATTCTTAGTAGAAATAAACTCCGAGTTGTTGTTGAGAGAAACTTAGAAACTATTTGTGATTCTTGTCAAAAAGTCATCAATTACCATATCCTGTTTCCACTACTGTATCTACTAAACCTTTACAAATTCATTTTTTCTAATGTATGGGGTCTTGCACCCACTTCAGTTGGTAGACACTCTTATTAGGTGAGTTTTGTTGATGATTTCAGTAAGTACACGTGCATCTATCTTCTTAAAAAACGTTTGGATGTTTTTAAAGTCTCCCATAATTTTCAAGCTCTTATTGAACACAAGTTCGATAGCAAAATCATTGCCATGCAATCTGACTGGGGTGGGGAATATGAGAAGCTGAATTCTTTTTTTCAAAAGATAGGTATTTCTCATCGTGTCTCCTGTCCCCATGCCCATCAACAGAATGGTTCCGCCGAACGGAAGCATAGACACATTGTTGAGGTAGGCCTAGCCCTCTTAGCCGCGGCCTCCATGCCCTTGAAATTTTGGGACGAAGCTTTTCTAACTGCAGTTCATCTTATCAACATGTGGCCTAGTTGCACTATTGCTCATGAAACTCCCACTGAACGTCTTCTCCATGTCACACCTGATTATGCTACCCTTCATGTGTTTGGGTGTGCATGTTGGCCTAATCTTCGTCCCTACAACACTCGCAAACTTATGTTTCGCTCAAAACAATGTGTATTCCTTGGCTATAGTGCTCAACACAAGGGTGTCAAATGTCTAGATGTCTCCACTCGCTGTGTGTATATTTCTCGCAATGTCGTTTTTGATGAAACCCAGTTTCCCTTTGAAAAACTACATCTCAATGCCGGTGCCCTTCTTCGGAAGGAGATACTTCTCCTTCCTTCCAACCTATTTGGTCTTAATTATGTGGGCAACGATGATTGTATTGATTCACTTGCAACTAACTCTCCTAATATTGTATCTGAGTATGTTTCTATAGGTGCCAACAGTGGAGAAAACGGTGTGCACAATGGTGAAAACATGGTAGAAAACGGTGCTTCCATACGTTCTGTGGCTGCCATGGAAGATCAAACGTGATCTCCTTCGGGATCTGCGCCCCTGACTGCATCAGGCCCGATAGAATCGGCCTCGGGATCGCCTGTCTGTCAGGCGGCTCGGCGCCCCGCGCCCACGACAGGTCGGTGCCAACCCACCATCGCCACGGGTTCGCCTGCGGCTGGGCACTCGTCTCCACCGGCCCGACCCACTCTTCCGCTGCCACGTCGGCCACTCCAGATGCTGGTCCAATGCGGTTTGCCTCAGAGCCCCACGTCTACACCTGGCAGGGCCCACCTCTGTTGACTGCGCCTGTCACGTGCACCCACGCGCGCCCCGAGCCGGCTTCTACTGGTTACCCAGGATCTTCTGTGGCCCTTTCATCATCTCCTGCGACTCGTTTGGTCAAAGAAGATCTGGCGGGAGAGGGCGCCACCACAGACGTTGTAGCAGCCTCCTCGGGACCAGTTTCGAGCCCTGCGGCTGATTCATCTTCACCTGCGGCTACCAGATCCTCTGTGTAGCAAACTGTGACACCGCCGCGTACACGTCTCCAAGCAGGTGTCATTCAACCTGTAAATTACAAAGTAAAATATGGTTTGTCTACATCCACAGGAGAACCACACACACTCATGAGGGTCTTTTTGACCCAACATGGAAGGCAACTATGGATGATGAATTTCGGGCTCTTCAGAAAAATCGCAATTGGCATTTGGTTCCTTCACGTCAAGGTATGTGATCGACTGCAAGTGGGTATTTAGAATCAAAAGGAGGTATGATGGAACAATAGATCGCTACAAAGCTAGACTTGTTGCTAAGGGCTTTAAGCAAAGGTATGGCATAGACTATGAGGATACTTCTAGTCCAGTTGTTAAAGCTGCCACCATTCGTCTTATGTTGTCTATTACTGTATCTAGAGGATGGAATCCCAAGCAACTAGATGTGCAGAATGCGTTCCTTCATGGTGTTCCGGAGGAGGAAGTGTATATGAAGCAACCTCCTGGGTTTGAAGATAAGAACAAACTGTATCATGTGTGCAGGCTTGATAAATCTCTCTATGGACTGAAGCAAGCTCCTAGAGCGTGGTACTCTAGTTTAAGTACAAAATTGCAACAAATTGGTTTTGTTCCTTTAAAGTCTGACACTTCGCTGTTCATTTACAATAAGTCACATATTTCAATCTTTGTGCTTATTTATGTGGATGATATCATTGTTACAAGTTCCTCAAATGAAGCAATGACAGCTCTTTTGTCAGATTTGAACTCAAAATTTGCTCTCAAGGATCTGGGAGATTTGCACTTCTTCCTTGGTATTGAGGTCAAGAAAAAAAAGGGAAGGTGGTCTTCATCTCTCTCAGGAAAAATATGCAACTGATGTTTTGAGGAGTGTTGGGTTGCACAATTGTAAACCCTCATCGACACCATTGTCCAGTTTAGAAAAACTCTCTCTCACTGAAGGTGAACTTTTTAGTCAGGAGGATGGCACCAAATACAGGAGCTTGGTAGGTGCACTGCAGTACTTGACCCTTACTAGACCTGATATATATTTTTCAGTCAATAAAGTTTGCCAATTTCTTCATGCACCCACGACTGCTCATTGGACTGCAGAAAAATGCATATTAAGATATGTGAAAAACACCTTAAGTGTTGGATTGACCTTCAACAAGTCCTCATCCACTCTTGTGACACTACTGCAGGATGCTGCTAACGCGACACTACGATCAGAGGCCCTTCGACGAAAATGTGTGCGATGCAATAATCGCAAACGATGGTGTAAAAAACCCGTCAAAAAAGGTGCAAAACGTTTGCGATGACGGATGCATCAAACACGGTTCAAATTTTAGTTGTGTCTGCGATGCAGGGCATACGGTTCAATTCAATTAACTGTTTACGATGTGGAGGAACAAAAGAAACGGGCAGCCAGATGAAGGTGTGTGCGATATACAGCATACGGTTCACTCGGATGAACTGTTTTTGATTAGTCAACACAAAAGAAACGGTCAGCCAGATCAAGGTGTGTGCGATAAACGGCATGCGGTTCACTCGGATGAACTGTTTGTGTTGAGACAAGAGAACAGGAACTGTTCAATATAACAAGATGTGTGTGATACACGGCAAACACGTCTGTAAGCAGAAATGTGTGCGAAGACCGATAATAATACAGATGATTGCTGCTAATAAGATGTGTGTGTTCTAAGCAAACGCTTGGTGGTATAAAATTGTGAGCGATTGGTGAAATCATCACCAACGGGTTCCCCAGTATGGTCTGTGTACGATGTCATGGCACACAGAACAACAACATATGTACTTATAACTTATAAGGACTTGATTCCATAAACAGATTGAATATCCAATTACATATGTGGCTAGTACACACATGACCTTTGCACACACCAAAGTATGTTCCAAAATGCCTAGAAAACTCAAATAATGTATAAAAAGGCAAAACGAACCGTGAATAATTTCATATTACTATAGTTGTATGTTGCCTCTGTAAAAAAATCAAGGCGGGAAGAGATAGCGTATGTCGTTTCGCACACATAGGTGACAAGGTCCCTCTCGGAACCATGAGCCTTTTTGAGAGAAGCTCCGGTTTGTAAGAAGTTTGTACCAAAACTTGTCCCAAATTGGACTAATTTTTTACCACAACATCTTGGTGCTATGTCATAACACCATGCCAAGTTTCATGATTTTGAGGCGAGTTTTGGATTTACAGTAATTTTAAAACCAGGTTTCTCAATGTTTACTGTCGAGTCGGCACCGCCCTGGATAGGCTTTTTTATCGTGGGTCCCAAATGACAAATCCAAATCAGTCACTACCATGCAGCTTTTCTTATTAAGAATTATAGCCCATTTGGTGTACTTGCTGAAAATAAGTTTGTGGGTGCTGGTGGGCACTAAGAACTTGCAGTTTTGTAATGAACAAAGATCTCAAGGATCCCGCGAGAGTGAGGTTCTTTCCCTATGTTGTGAATGCTTATAATATTTATGTATTAATTAAAGAAATGGCAAGCCATTGGCCCAGTATGAAAGAAAATATGGGTCAAAGCCGAGTTGAAAAGGGCAACAATATCTAACTCCAGCTTACAAACAGTACAAAAGCAAGAGGATTAATTTCTCATCAGGTTTAGACAAAATCCAGATTGAATAGGACAATGGCATCTAACTCAATGAAAGTTTTCGGCAGTCACAATCAGATGGATCGGTCTGATCCATAAAATCAAAATCCCGGGCCAGAAATTCTACTGGTCCGTGATGACAATCTGTTGTAAATAGAAGCCGAGCACGATCAGAAGCCCTTAGGTCCACCTGAAAATTCTTTTTATGTTGTTCAACACTTGCGGCCGTAAGAAATTTCTTGTTGAAAAACTTAATCCTCACGGACAATAGTGCCCTCACATTCAACATGAAGAATGTGACAAAGCTAGTGTTTGCATTGTTGGATGCATATCCTTCCAGCGTTACTATCTTAAACGAATGTCATGAGATCTGAGAAAATCTCGGTGCTTCTTGAACTATCGATTGGTTATACTTTTTTCTCCATGTGTTAGTGCCTAAATAGAGACGAAGATTGAAAACACTTAATGTCTAAAAAAGATTATGTTGAAAGAGTGATAGCTGAATGATTAATTATAGTACATTATATATGGGCTTTCAATGTCCGTGAAATCATCACCTTTATATACAAATTCTCCAGACATGGAAATCATTGCAGTAAGCCAATAATCATGTTCAGATCAAAACACCACATACTAATATGTAAGGTCTTGATAGAATTCACCACCACTGATAGGATGGACAAGCTCTTCATTGAGCATATAACATAATATTAGTACCAAAAGTGTACTCCAAGATGATACTTATGCGCACAAATGAAAAAAGCAGATTACAAAAGTTTACGTGAATAATATACAATACCTCAATAGGTGTGGAGCCAAACACCATCTTGAACCATCTGAAAGGATCACGAATTGCACCCAAGGTCTCCAGTTCAGGCGTAGAGACTACAGTTATTTGCGAAGGTACTATAATAGAATCAAGGAGCAACCTTTGAAGTGAAGGGGCATCTTCGATGATGGGATCATGTCCAAAAAAACAAATCCCCATGCTTACAAGGTGGGGCGACTTTATTTTGAGACAACAGATACGAATTTCTATTCCAAAAACAAGCAGCAAGCGCTCCAGGGCAGGGCAACTAGAGTGGATGATGCTGTGCAGTGCGGCCTCCGATAGATCAACCACCACAAGCGCATGTTTTTTTAGCAGTGAGAGTCAAAGCATTTGTACCAGTTTGTCTGCTAGATGGCACCGGGCGAAGGTGGCAGTGTGGAGAGAGAGAAGAGGAAAACCACGAGATGGACATCGGTGGTGAGGGCACAGATACATCGGTTCATGGTATGTTACATACATAGTCATGGTATAACTCAAGCTGCTGGAGTTTATCGAATTGACAGGATGTCAGCCAGGCGGCCACCATGCAGGGTATGTCCAGCAGGTAGCATGCCGGGATGCAGATGCGTTGAACGGAGCCCTGGTGGGAGGAGATGATGGCTCCAGGGAGTTCAGAATCATCATCGATAGATAGTTGACGACAGTCGAGATTAAGAGGCGCGGCGTGCCACAGAGTGCGCCACCGAGATGCAAGGACTCGCGTGCGGCAGCCATCCTTGGTGGGGAGAAGGGAGATGATATCCCCAAGGATGCCGTCCGAGAGATCGCTGATGTGGTCCATCGGAGATTCTACTGGTTTCTCAGGTCCAGGGGGGCCGCTTCTGGCCGCACAGCCATGTCCAAGATCTACATCCGGCGGCGGCGCTGGCCGGAGCCTCATCTGTGTATATACCAATCTAAAAAAAGGCATAAACATACATGTAGGACATTCAAAATCAATTCTCAAGATCTGGAAGAAAAAAAGGCACAAACATATATGTAGGACATTCAAAATCAATTCTCAAGATCTGGTCACGAATTATTAACACGCAAGTTAACCCTAGTTGGATTATTAGCAAAAATCATTTGTACAGAACAAACAATTAATCAATAACTCTATACGGATAACATTCAAACAATCAATACACTATGTGCGTCTAACGGATCTTAATTACTCTAATTTCATGGACTGAGAGAACATAACCATAGGATTTGTATTCCAGAAAAATTATAGAGGGGGGGAGTAACTAGAGAAAACACATGATATATTTGCCGCACAAGTGGGTATATAGATGACTAACAGGCTTTCCGTCGAAGTCGCAGTCGTTGGCGGAGTTGCTGTTGACCTCCGGCTCCGACTGGGTGGCACGATGGCACCAATGAAGTCCAGGTCGTGCTGCTGCCCGGGCGAAACCTCATCGGTGGCGACGACAACCTCTGTGCCCAGCTTCACGCGTTGTGCGGTGCTTCACCAGCCTCGGTGTCGCCACTCCCTTCGATGGTGCGCTTCGACAGCATCCTCATACACTCCAGAGTCTAGACGTTGGTGACCACTGTGGACCGGGGGTGCGGCCGCCTATTATGGCCGGTGGCTCGGGCGCGCAATTAATACGGACCAGTGGGAGTGAGGCAGGCTGCGGTCAAAAGTTGTCTCGCCTCCCGGTGAGCCTGCGCGGCAGACTTCTGCCATTCCTACCATCATTTCACACAGCTACTCGCATGCCTCCCGTCATTATGCACACCTGCATGCACACCTCCCAGTGTGCCTGCATGGTGGACTACTCGCATGTGTCCCATCAACTCACGCCTGCTTGCACGGCACACGGGGCATGTGGCAGCATGTATATTATTTGGTTTATTGATGATTCATTCTATCGCTTTACTGCTTAACTGAAGCATGGCACGGTCTAACGCACACGGTCCGAATAAATAATCTGTTTGAGATATTGGTTGCCAGTTTATAATAATCTCTTGTTTGTAAGAAGATTATATCAAAACGGGTCTCATTTACGAAAAAATACAATATCACGGTCTACCGGTGTCCATATATGTAGCGACCAGACCTCAAACAGTCTGATCTACTGTGCACCAGTGTCATCCCTAGATCAGTAATGCTGACACGCACAGTACTCGAAGGATTTATAACAGAGTAGCAATCACTCACTTATTACATCGAGTGTCTCAAAAGAGAACTAAGTATGATAAATATGGCTTAAGGCCATCTAAAAACGATAACAGCGGAAGACTTGGAAGGTAAGTGAGTCCATCAACTCCAACGGCATCACTGAGTATAAGACCACGACCTAAGGCACCTTACTCGTCGTCTGAAAAGTCTGCAACATGAAACGTTGCAGCCCGAAAACGGGTCAGCACATGGAATATGCTGGCAATGTAACACATAGAGAGTCATGAACAGAATAAGGCTATACTACATGCATATTTGGCTGGTGGAAAGCTCTATGGTTACAGTTTTGCGAAAAGCCAAATTTTCCCTACTGCAAAGGAATAAATTTTATTTAACTATCATGGTGGTTGTTGAACATTGAGATGGTTGACAACATCTCAATCCCAATTAAGAACGTGATTAACCCAATCAAATTAACTTAAGTAACATGGTGATGAGATTTACATGATAATCCAAGTACTAGATACTCAAGATGTCCTTAACCGGGGACACGGCTAACCATGATTAGTTTGTACACTCTGCAGAGGTTTGTGCACTTTTCCCCACAAGACTCGATCTCCTCCATTGGGATTCTCGCACTACATGGTGTTTGAGAAACGGATGACCGAGACACAGTCTTTCAGAAGCATTAACTCTAACCCCGGGTAGACAGTACCAACCTACATCCCCTACATCTGCTAGCCTACCACTGGAAGAGGTCATGCAACCTACTCAACTATGCTAGAGCCCATAATAGTCTGTGGCTGCACACGGAAGTTTCTAGCATGAATAATCTTATGATCCCTTTGAGCCTGGGTGGCGGTCCATAGGATAATCACACGGAACCCCGGGATTTCCAAAAATACAGGCAACACTGGATTCTCCAGGTGCCTCAATCCACCCATATGTGAGTTTAAGTTGCCACCTTAAGTTTAACCATTAATTAACAATCTCACAACTATCATGGAAAGATCTCTCAAACCCAATCCACGCCTACTAGCATAGCATAGCAATATGAGCAAACGTAGAAGTAACTCCCAAAGGTTTGATAACAAAACAGGTAATAGGTACTACCTCATCTACATCCCAATACCCACAATTTAAACAGATCCTAATCATGCAATGTTTGTGGATTGGTCTAATGCAATAAAACTAGGTAGTAAAGAGGTATGATCAAAGTGTTACTTGCCTTGCTGATGATCCGTGAAACCTAGAGATTCGAAGTAGCAAGCGGCGCACTCCGGGTACTCTATCGCAAAAAAACAAGCATACAATAAGCACTCATCTAATGCACAGGTAAAATTCAAATAAAAGATCTAACCAGAAAGTTCAACTTAAGAACTTCGGTTTGCAAAAAGAAATCAAATCAAACGAAGCAACGAAAGTCAAACGGCGAAAGAAACAAACTTCGTTTACTAATCTGGATCTAAGTCAAATTTTATAGTAGCAAAAACTTGTTTGAGTTGGTTAAACGGAAAGAGAATTTCGAGACGAAACTCTAGGTGCTTGAATCGCCTGATTCCGATAAACGAGCGAAAAGTTATACTAGAACGAAAATCGGATCAGAAATCGCGATCTGGAATAATCGCGGAAAAATCCGAGAAAAAGAAAAACTGGCGAACAGTTTATCGAACGAACGTTCGTTAACTTTAACTAAACGATGAACGCGTTCGTTAAAACGAACGAACGAGCGAACGCTCGCTAAAAAGACTAAACCGAAAAAAAACCAAACTGATCTATAAAAAAAATAAACCGGGGTTTCTAAAAAAACTGCACGGTTTTTCGGCGAGAACCGGCGCGACGGCTACCTCGGGTCCGGCGGGATCCGGCGGGGTCGGGCGGCTCCGGCGGGGTTCGGGAGG